>NC_056447.1:4106846-4199346 GCF_018296145.1 Oncorhynchus tshawytscha | reverse complement strand
TTGAAGATGCCACTGTTGTGGATAGCAGCTGTTTTACAGGGTCCTGAACAATTCTGCAGCTGTTTTACAGGGTCCTGAACAATTCTGCTGCTGTTTTACAGGGTCCTGAACAATTCTGCAGCTGTTTTACAGGGTCCTGAACAATTCTGCTGCTGTTTTACAGGGTCCTGAACAATTCTGCTGCTGTTTTACAGGGTCCTGAACAATTCTGCTGCTGTTTTACAGGGTCTGTTTTACAGGGTCCTGAACAATTCTGCTGCTGTTTTACAGGGTCCTGAACAATTCTTTACAGGGTCTGCTGTTTTTTACAGGGTCCTGAACAATTCTGCTGCTGTTTTACAGGGTCCTGAACAATTCTGCTGCTGTTTTACAGGGTCCTGAACAATTCTGCTGCTGTTTTACAGGGTCCTGAACAATTCTGCTGCTGTTTCTTCTGTTGATTTCAACTTATTTTGTACGTCATGTCTCCGCCATTCATTTCCTACGACCGAAAACGGCTTCTGGAGGTCAGAACAGCGATCACTAATCTTGATTTCTACTTCAACAGGTCGGCAGCTCGAGACATTCGGCTTACTCCGGATTCAATTAACAACCAAGTTTGATTTAAAATAACGTAGTTGTTGGAAGGGACGATGCAGTTCAAACAATTTTAAAAAGTGTCCTGCCTGCCATTGTGTTGGTGAACAGCTGAGGGATGGCGTTGTAGAAATGAACCACTCTCAAATGCATAGACCGAGCTATGGATGCAAGGACAGCACTTCCATGAGATCAAAATGAACGCTTGAACCATGTTTTGAGGCTACACAGTGTTGGTTTACATGTTCATTGTTTACAAACCAGGTTGTGTTTTGGGTACCTGATTGGGTATGACAGTTGAACTAAGCGCATGAGGCATTTTATAAGTTAAGTGCCATCAGAAAGTATTCATACCCCTTGACTTATTGCACATTTTGTTGTTGCAGCCTGAATTAAAAATGGCTTCAATAGATGTTTTCTCTCACCCCATCTACACACAACACCTCATGACAAAGTGATGGGAATGTTTGCAAATTTATTTGAAAATGAAATGGAGAAATATCTCATTTACATAAAGGTTTAGACACACCTACTCAATCCAGGGATTTTCTAAAAATAAAATGTACTATTTTCTACATTGTAGAATAATAGTGAAGACATCAAAACTATGAAATAACACATGGAATTATGTAGTAACCAAAAAAGTGTTAAACAAATCAATCTATTTTATATTTGAGATTCTTCAAAGTAGCCACCCTTTGACTTGATGACAGCTTTGCACACTCTTGGCATTCTCTCAACCAGCTTCATGAGGAATGCTTTTCCAACAGTCTTGAAGGAGTTCCCACATATGGCTGTTTTTCCTTCACTCTGCAGTCCAACTCATCCCAAACATCTCAATTGGGTTGAGGTCGGGTGATTTGTGGAGGCCAGGTCATGCAGCACTCATCACTCTCCTTCTTGGTCAAATAGCCCTTACACAGCATAGAGGTGTGTTGGGTCATTGTCCTGCTGAAAAGCAAATGATAGTCCCACTAAACCCAAACCAGATGGGATGGCGTATTGCTGCAGAATGCTGTGGTAGCCATGCTGGTTAAGTGTGCCTTGAATTCTAAATAAATCCCAGACAGTGTCACCAGTGGGAATCACACATGCGGAGATCATCCATTCACCTACTCTGCGTCTCACAAAGACACGGCGCTTGGAACCAAAAGTCTCAAATTTGGACTCATCAGACCAAAGGACAGATTTCCACCGGTCTAATGTCCATTGCTCATGTTTCTTGGCCCAAGCAAGTCTCTTCTTCTTATTGGTGTCCTTAAGTAATGGTTTCTTTGCAGCAATTTGACCATGAATGCCTGATTCATGCAGTCTCCACTGAACAGTTGATGTTGACGTGTCTGTTACTTAAATTATGTGAAGCATTTATTTGGTCTGCAATCTGAGGCTGGTAACTCTGATTAACTTATCCTCTGCAGCAGACGTAACTCTGGGTCTTCCTTTCCTGTGGCGGTCCTCATGAGGGCCAGTTTCATCATAGCGCTTGATGGTTTTTGTAACTGCATTTGTAGAAACATGAAAAGTTCTTGACATTTTCCGGATTGACTGACCTTCATGTCTTATGATGAATAAGATGGACTGTCGTTTCTCTTATTTGAGCTGTTCTTGCCGTAACCCTATTTGGTAAATATTATCTTCTGAATACCACCCCAACCTGTCACAACACAACTGATTGGCTCAAACGCATTAAAAAGGAAAGAAATTCTACAAATGAACTTTTAAGAAGGCACACCTGTTAATTGAAATGCATTCCAGGTGACTACCTCATGAAGCTGGTTGAGAGTGCCAAGCGTGTGCAAAGCTGTCGTCAAGGCAAAGGGTGGCTACTATATGCTATGTTTTACATATTGAAACCATTAAAAAAATGTTTTACCTTTATTTAACTAGAACAAATTCAGGTGTATCTGTCGTCAATTATGTAATGACTGTTCCCTCCGCTATTGGTCAGAAACTGGAGGAGGCGGCGGCCAACGCGGCAGAGGAAGAGAGGAGACTCTTGCAGACGCAGACTGAACAACAGGATCGCTACAGGGTGGACCTTGAGAGGGAGAAAATGGTACCTACCTACACACAATTTAGTGACCAAAAGAGATTGTTTAGACTGTAAGCTACACCAACAGCTGACTACTAACCCCTATGTGGCCAGCTAATTAATTGACGTCAAGAAATTGGGCCGCACCCCTTTAGTTGGCTACTATTTCATTACGCTGGCTTTTCAGCGACCCACTGCACCCTGTGAGACTTCAAGGGGTAGGTACAAGTTGTCCCTAACCAGTGATACAGCTTTATCAGCTGATTCTCTTCATTTATTCAGTCAATTCCTGGGTCCATGAAAAAGGATTTAAACTTTCTAGTTATTTTATCCCCCTGTTTAAGCTCTTAAGCTCATAACCTTTGACATTTAGTCCAAACATCCTACTGGCAGACTTTATAAATTACATTTGTTTATAGGACCATCTATCAATGAGGTTTTCCATTTATTTTATTCTCTCAAGCCTATGTCTGCTCTGGTACTGGATGTACCCACAAGGGTTGCATCCTTTTTCTTTCTTCCTGTTATTAAAAAGAAGAAGAAAATGAACGTCATTTTTACAGATTGGCATTCGCAATGGCAAGTGTTTCCAATCATTAACTGTCATAGCCTGAATGGTAGGGCTGAATGATAGGACGTTAGTGGGCTTAAGATAGAAAAGGAAGCGAGTGGTACACAATGGGTTAAATGAGTGATTTTTTTAAAGGGATAGTTCACCCAAAGTAGAGTTTAATACATTTTCAGTAAGTTAAATGAGTGCTACAGCCTACTAAGCGCTGACTCCTAGTGAATGGGTCGTCCGGTCCAAGAGCACCACTAGATTTAGTCTTGGATACCTGTAGTGCTCTTTTTATACAATTGTCTTCTCGCCGGTCCTCAGGTGCGACAGGAGATGGAGGAGCAGGTGGCTCAGAAGTCCACTGAGCTGGAGCAGTACCTGCAGCGCGTCCGCGAGCTGGAGGACATGTACCACCGCCTGGAGGACGCCCTGGAGGAGGAGAGAAGCGCCAGGCAGGACGAGGAGATGGTTCGCAGGCTCCAGGCCCGGTCAGTGCTCCACACACAGAAAAGCAGGCATATACGCATGCACTCTTGAGATGAATGTACGGTGATGGACTTCATTGTCTCTCTGGCTGAGTCACTGTAATTGTCTGACAAGTGGAGTTTGTCAGTGAGGAAGAGGGAAACGTGTGCACACACACACACACACACACACAAAGCCCCCATCAATGGATTCACGTGGGGGCTACATACACGCGGGCAACAGTCCCTCCAGTACAGAAACACTTCCTTCCTTCCTTCCTCTCTGCTGACACTTGTGCTTCTCTGGGCTCCAGCAATTTCTCACATTGTGTTCTGAGTAGGGAATTTGTGCGCGTGTATACACTACGGGTGGATTTAAGTTTGCAGCGTAATTGTGTTTTTGATCAACGCATCTCTTTTTTTCTTTTTTTTTCTTCCCCTGTTTTGAATGTGACACGCACTATCTGTTCCCTGGACTTTTCTGTCCGCGTCCTCTCTCCAGGTTACTGGAGGAGGAGGCGACCAAGAGGGCTGAGCTGGAGCAGATCCACCTCCACCAGCAGAGGGCCATCTCTGAGACGGAGGCGGAGAAGCAGGAGCTGGAGAAGGAGGGAACGGCCAAGGAGAATGCCCTGCAGGCCGCCATGCTGCAGCTGGAGCAGCTAGAGAGTGAGAGGCAGGGGGCACTGGAGCAATACCAGGTGAGGCATGCATTAGGGGTCGGTTTCTACAGGTGAGCCGTGGGTTGTCCTGTTTCAGTATTAAAAACCAACTTCCACTTAATTTGAAAATGGGATGACTTACTGACTGAGATCGTCTCTTCTTTGTTTGTCACAGGACGTAATGCAGAAACTGGAGGACGCAGCGAACAACACCAGGACCTGGAAACATAAAGTGGCCCACCATGAGGGATTGGTCCGCCTCATTCAACCAGGTAACACAACACTATATTTCTGCACACTTTCCCTCTCTCCTCCTTTTTTATCAATACTCTCTTCATTTAGTTATCTTCCCTCTCTGTCTGTTCTGGTATTTTGCTTTCTCACCGTCTGTGGCCTGGGCACATCTCAATAATCTAAAGTGGCTTCCTCATTTCCTTTCCTTTGTCTGCAGTGATGGCGAAAGACCTTCATGATTTTTGTTTTCTCAGGTTCAAAGGGGCCTCAGAAGATCACTAACTGGGGCCCAGCAGCCTTCACTGATGCAGAATTAAGCCTGAGGAAGAAAGATTGGCAGGAGAGGAAGAACCGACCCGCCCAGACCCAGTAGAGCCCCCATTCAACACACTCATGGTTGCTGAATCATTGATGGAACATTGATGCAACTTTGCCCTCAGTGTGCAATGTTGCGTCTTCAGCATTCATTAACTCAAAAGGGAACAGGGAAGGCAGGCTCACTTTTACAGATACCAGGGTTGTGTTCATTAGGCACCAAACTGAAACAGAGAAGGCCTACCTAGGCTTTTTGTCCAATAGGAAAGGCACATTTTATTTTCCCGTTGCAAATCGATTTGAAACGTTTTCTGTTTCGTGCCCTAATGAACTCGACCCAGGTGCTGCACAGATCTTGATACTACCTGCATCGCCTGAGAGTAAAATGAACAGCCAGATTCAAATTGCTTTCATATGATGGACTGAAGGAGCTGCGCACTTGACACGAGTAATTCAATGTCTGAGGAAGGTGGAGTGTGGTCCGAAACGTTAGATTCCTTTTATCAAAACGTTTTTGACCATGTTTTGATGATAGGGATTTCATAATTGTTTGTGTCTTTTGTAAATGTAAAACTACAGCTTGCATAATTTTTATCAGTTTGTGGGTTACCGTTTTTGGTTCCATTGCCAAAGTGATGGCACTTAATAACCCATGAAGTAGTATGAACAAAACTCCATGTTAACATCATCAAATTTCATTACTTATGAAAATAATAATCAAATAACTAGCCATCATAGTGTACTACTCCCATTTTATTAAATGTACGTTTTCCGTACACATACTGTGAGAAATGGGACATTTGCCGTGTTACACTTGAAACATTGCTGCTACACTGTAATGAAAAACTGTACAGTAATCGGAGGTATTATCAACATTCAAATAAACGATTTACAGCAACATACTGTACATTATGGCGCATTTTGGGAAAATGTTATGGGCTAGGAAAGAATTGCTGTATTTCAAATGTTACTGTAATTTCAGCACATAGAATACAGTACCCTACCATATCTTTGGCACACCAAAACCCCTTTATTTTTTTATTTTTTAAAAAACCTTTAACTAGGCAAGTCAGTTAAGAACAAATTCTTATTTACCATGACGGCCTACCCCGGCCAAGCCTGACCCGGACGACGCTGGGCCAATTGTGCGCCGCCCTATGGGACTCCCAATCACGACCGGTTGTGATACAGCCCGGAATTGAACCAGGGTCTGTAGTGACACCTCTAGCACTGACATTCAGTGCCTTAGCCCACTGCGCCACTCGGCAGCCCTCGGCCACTAGTGGATGCATGGTATCGTTGTTTCTGGCTCATTCAAATATTTTGAGGAATGCCTTGTAAAGGCTGTATTTGTTGCACCTGGTGAGTAAGAGTGCCCTATCACTTTAACTCCTATGTGGTTATAGTTCCCCATCAATAGAACTCCCCATGTTGTAGTCCTAAAAACTGAAAATGATTTACTGCCATCTCTATGGGGGAAATTAATGGGGTTTTGGGATAAGGTCTGACGTTAACACAGGCTTCGGAGATCTTATGTTTTAATCTATGAGATATCAGTCAGGTACCATAACCTATGTGTTTTCATGCTTGTTTTGATTACAGAAATGCTTCAAAATTCACAGCGATGTTTCCCAATGAAGAATATCTCATAGAACAAAACGTGTAAGGTCGTAAACCTGTGTTTTGAAAATAAAAGAGAGCCGCACACTCTAAAAGCTCAGATGCAAAAATGTAATACCAACGTTTCGACAGCCAAGCTGTCTTCAACCTGTGTTTACCACAGACTTTATTTTCAGCGTTTATCCAAAACCCCTACAAAAACCTGATTTCATTTCCCGAAAGACTTTGGCCAATGAGCCATGGCGGAGTTGGCGCCTACTAAAAGACACCATTACTATTGCTCTCTATTTAAATTCTATAGGGGACAGATTGGAGTGGCACAAAAATGGTTAAGCGTTGTATCTTCTTGTGCTTTTGGTCTGTTTTGCCCTGTAGTTCCGGCCAGTTTAAAAGCCTTTGTTGGCCCCTAGAAGTATGCGTGATAGAAGACACCCAAATATTCATTAATATGCTGTAATGTGTAAACTTCACCTAGCAACCACCCGCTTGCACCAATCCTTTGTAAATACCATTAAGTAAATACAAACCCCTCCCTTCAATCATCCATTCATTCCGATTACAGTAGCGTTGAATTTATTTTATTTTATAATAGTACATTTTAAGGTATTGTACTCTGTCATTACACAGTACTTGATACCGTATTTATATTACTGTAGGTGTACTGGAAAATGAAATGCAGAATTTCTTTACCTGTTACTGAGCTGCCTGTAATTGTCAAATTCACAGTAACCCCTTTACAGTGTAGCAAATTACAGGGCTTTGTAGCACGGTGCCAGAACCACGCTCATGGTGGGGGATGGAGTTGTATACTGACAATTTCACAAATGACAACTTTTTTGTGTTTTGTAGTCGTTAATGTGTTTAAATAGCTGAAGACCGGTGTCATGTTTTATTACAGGGTTCAGTCTTAAACAATAATTGTATGCAGTTGTTGCAAGGATGCACACGTAAGTAGAGAACTGATTGTTGATATGTCATGTAATAATATTCACAATAGACACAAGACCCCAGTCTCTAATTGATATGGTGCTGCCATTGAAACAAGAGGAATGGTATGGTACTTTCAAATGATGTACTCCAGGGGGCACTATAGTTTTAGAAAACGCAGGTTATCCTTCATTTGGTCATCTCCTAAACATACTTTACTTATGATAATACAACATGTTATGCTGTTAACAGTGTGTGTTTGGGGTCCCTATTTCCATTACTTCACTGCATAAACCCTCCACTTTCTAAAATAAAATATAATCTACAGTGACATGTAAACCAAGATTATCTGCATTGTTTTGTATTTGTCTGCCTAACAACTTTAACTTTCGTTCATATTGAAATAAAGTTTTTATAGCTTTTTTGCCAAATCCAGTGGTGAAAAGTACTTAAGTAAAAATACTTTAAAGTACTAAAGTATTTTTTTGTGTACATCTGTACTTTACTTATTATATTTTTGACAACTTGTACTTTTACTTATCTACATTCCTAAAGAAAATAATGTTATTTTTACCCAAAAGTACTCGTTACATTTTGAGTGCTTAGCAGGACAGGAAAATGGTTTAATTCACGCACTTATCAAGAGAACAAACCTGATCATGCCAACTGTTTTTGATCTGACGACTCACTTAACACACATGGTTCCTTTATAATTAATGTCGGAGTGTCCTCTGGCTTGCTTAATATAAGGAATTTAAATTCATTTATACTTTTGCCTTTGATACTTAAGTATAGTTTAACAATGACATTTACTTTCGGTACTTAAGTATATTTTAAACCAAATACTTTTAGACTTTTACTCAAGTAGTATTTTCCTGGGTGATTTCACTTTTACTCGGGTCATTTTCTATTAAGGAGCCTTTACTTTTACTCAAATATGACAATTGGGTACTTTTTCCACCACAAGCCAAATCTCTGAACTAGAAGTTGATCTTTTCTAGTCCGTAGCTAGGTTTCCATCCAATTGGCAACATATTTTCATGGCAATATCAACAAGTCCGAATTAAAAACAATATTCGCTTTGTCCCACCAGCGACATGTTTATCAAATTGACCTGTTGTGGATAAAATGCTGTGCCGTTGTGATGTAGTGCACGTAATAATACATTTTGCGGTTAAATTCCCATGTGCTAAATTTAAAGAAAATGCAAGTTAAATGGGTTTCCATCACATTTTAAACTCTACTGATGATGTGTTATACAGCGAGAGTTCCCACCCTAGTATTGGCACATGCGATCTAGCCAACAGATCGCAGATATGACCTGAGATTATTATGGACAAAAGAGCGGCAGCCAAGCATCGATAAAGTCACCAGAATAAGACCCTCGATATTTATTTGGAAAGGTGCATCAAGCTCATCCCTTTGAACTTTCACCACTCTGAGATTCATCGTCATTTATTTCATCTGTAGCCTAATAAACTGCACGCTTTCCCCACGAGCCATGGTGAGAGGACCACACGTGATTGCGTGACTAGAACTTTACTTCGATATGATGGTTCTCAGTGGTGGAAAAAGTACCCAATTGTCACATTCGAGTAAAAGTAAAGACACCTTAATTAACAGAAAACGAAACTCCCAGGTATTGCAAATACCTGCAAATGTAAAAACGAAGGAATTTCAGGTATTTGCTGTGAAGGGGTACTCCAAGTTAAGGAGCCTTAAGTGTCTCTGGACATGCTGTTTGTTTTGAGTTTATAATACTCAACTAAAGGGACTACGCCATAGTGTCCTTAGAGACAATGAACCTCTCAGGCATTGTTGGTTTAGTAAAAGTTGAGTGACCTTAACCAAGCATCTGGCGAGACACACAGTTTATCAGAGTATCTGTACATCATTAGTCTCGAAGGTAGGTTTAGGTTAAAAGGTCTGCAGAGAATTTTTGTTCAGGTCAATGATTCATATGACCTTGCTCAGCTCATAAACGGAGATGAGTATCAATACAGCAAAATGTATCTTGGTACAAAATGTAAAATACCCTAAATGTACCAAAATATACTAAATGTAGTGCGTTACTGTTATCGTATTACGGTCATTGTAATGAAGGAATTAATAAATGACATTCATTGAGGGGAGATGGGGTTTGTATTTGACCATAAATCCATGGGATTGGTGCAAGCAGGTAGACTGCTAGGTAATGTGTTTATCTATTACAGCATATCATTAACACTTTTGTTTGGTTACTACATGATTTCATGTGTTATTTCATAGTTTTGATGTCTTCACTATTATTCTACAATTTAGAAAATAGTAAAAAAATAAATAAAGAAAAACCCTTGAATGAGTAGGTGTGTCCAAACTTTTGTCTGGTAATACACAGTATTACACTGGTATTGTGCTGGAGAATGGGAAATGAGGTTGAAAAGTGGTGGAATTGTACTTTAAGGGTAAAAAATGCGCCATGTCAGAGGACACCTGGATCATCTATTGAGATGAGCCTTTTCAAGTTTATTTGTCACATGTGCCAAATACAACAGGTTTAGGTAGACCTTACAGTGAAATGCTTACTTACAGACCCGAACCAACAGTGCAATTTTAAGTTAAAAATAGGTATTAGGTGAACAATAGATGAGTAAGGAAATAAAAAACAACAGTAAAAAGACAGTGAATAATAACAGTAGCGAGGCTATATACAGTAGCAAGGCTATATACAGTAGCGAGGCTATATACAGTAGCGAGGCTATATACAGTAGCGAGGCTATAACAGTAGCGAGGCTATAACAGTAGCGAGGCTATATACAGGCACCGGTTAGTCGGGCTAATTGAGGTATGGTTAAAGTGACTATGCATATATGATAAACAGAGAGTAGCAGTAGCGTAAAAGAGGGGTTGGTGGGTGGCGGGACACAATGCAGATAGTCCGGGTAGCCACTGTGCGGGGGCACCGGTTAGTCGGGCTGATTGAGGTAGTATGTACATGTAGGTATGGTTAAAGTGACTATGCATATATGATGAACAGAGAGTAGCAGTAGCGTAAAAGAGGGGTTGGTGGGTGGTGGGACACAATGCAGATAGTCCGGGTAGCCACTGTGCGGGGGCACCGGTTAGTCAGGCTAATTGAGGTAGTATGTGCATGAATGTTTAGTTGAAGTGACTATGCATATTTGGTAGACAGAGAGTAGCAGCAGTGTAAAGAGTGGTTGGGGGAGGCACACAATGCAAATAGTCCGGGTAGCCATTTGATTACCTGATGACGGGCCTCCCGGGTGGAGTCTTATGTCCTGGGGGTAAACGCTTTTGAGAAGCCTTTTGGTCCTGCTTGCCATGCGGTAGTAGAGAGAACAGTCTATGACTGGGGTGAGTGGGGTCTTTGACGATTTTTAGGGCCTTCCTCTGACACCGCCTGGATTAGAGGTCCTGGATGGCAGGCAGTGATGTACTGGGCCATACGCACTACCCTCTGTCGTGCCTTGCGGTCGGACGCTGTACAGTTACCGTACCAGGCAGTGATGCAACCAGTCAGGATGCTCTCAATGTTGCAGCTGTAGAACCTTCTGAGGATCTGAGGCCAAATCTTTTTTTTTTTAAGGAATAGGCTTTGTCGCGCCCTCTAAGACTGTCTTGGTGTGTTTGGACCATTCTAGTTTGTTGTTGATGTGGACATCAAGGAACTTGAAGCTCTCGACCTGCTCCACTGCAGCCCCGTCGATGAGAATGGGGGCGTGCTCGGTCCTCCTTTTACTGTAGTCCACAATCATCTCCTTATTCTTGGTTACATTGAGGGAGAGGTTGTTATTCTGGCACCACCCGACCAGAACTCTGACCTCCTCCCTACAGGCTGTCTCGTCGTTGTCAGGCTGTTGCTGTTGTGTCATCTGCAAACTTTTTATTTTATTTTAATTTTTACCCCTTTTTCTCCCCAATTTCGTGGTATCCAATTGTTTTAGTAGCTACTATCTTGTCTCATCGCTACAACTCCCGTACGGGCTCGGGAGAGACGAAGGTTGAAAGTCATGCGTCCTCCGATACACAACCCAACCAAGCCGCACTGCTTCTTAACACAGCGCGCATCCAACCCGGAAGCCAGCCGCACCAATGTGTCGGAGGAAACACTGTGCACCTGGCAACCTTGGTTAGCGTGCACTGCGCCCGGCCCACAGAAGTCGCTGGTGCGCGATGAGACAAGGATATACCTACCGGCCAAGCCCTCCCTAACCCGGATGACGCTAGGCCAATTTTGTGCGTCGTCCCACGGACCTCCTGGTTGCGGCCGGTTGCAACAGAGCCTGGGCGCGAACCCAAGGTCTCTGATGGCACAGCTGGCGCTGCAGTAAGCTGCAAACTTAATGATGGTGTTGGAGTCGTACCTGGCCACGCAGTCGTGGGTGAACAGGGAGTACAGGAGGGTACTGAGCACGCACCCCTGAGGGGCTCCTGTGTTGAAGATCAATGTGGCAGATGTGTTGCTACCTACCCTCACCACCTGGGGGCGGCTCGTCAAGAAGTCCAGGATCCAGTTGCAGAGGGAGGTGTTTAGTCCCAGGGTCTTTAGCTTTGTGATGAGCTTTGAGGGTACTGTGGTGTTGAACGCTGAGCTGTAGTCAATGAATAGCATTCTCACATAGGTGTTCCTTTTGTCCAAGTGGGAGAGGGCAGTGTGGAGTGCAATCGAGATTGCATCATCTGTGGATCTGTTTGAGCGGTATGCAAATTGGAGTGGGACTAGGGTTTCTGGAATAATGGTGTAATGTGAGCCATTACCAGCCTTTCGAAGCACTTCATGTAGTTATTTAGGCAGGTTGCCTTAGTCTTCTTGGGCGCAGGGACTGTGGTAAATGAGCTGAAAAGGAGACTAGAGTAGGACTTTAAAATACGCATTTCAAATACATGTGAACAGAAATACGGCCCCTCTCAAACCAGGAAACATAGGCAGAGATCATACAGAACTACGGGTCATGTAGACACTACTATCATCACCAGTTATCATGATCATATCTTTCACTTGGTCAGTCTATGTCATGGAAAGAGCAGGTGTTGTTAATGTTTTGTATACTCGGTGTATGTGTTCAGTTATCATCAGCTTTAGGTAATAAGAGGAATACTACAAGGTTATAGCATTGTGTTTGATTCTGTGAAGAGGCAAAGATTCAGAATAAGGGAATACGAACACAAGGTTATAGCATTCTCAAATTATTGCTTCGCCTGGTTCACCAACTACTTCTCTGATAGAGTTCAGTGTGTCAAATCGGAGGGTCTGTTGTCCGGACCTCTGGCAGTCACTATGGGGGTGCCAAAGGGTTCAATTCTCGGGCAGACTCTCTTCTCTGTATACATCAATGAGGTTGCTCTTGCTGCTGGTGAGTCTCTGATCCAAATCAACTGTAAATTTCGGTGTTCCTCAAGGTTCCGTTTTAGGACCACTATTGTTTTCACTATATATTTTACCTCTTGGGGATGTTATTCGAAAACATAATGTTAACTTTCACTGCAATGCGGATGACACACAGCTGTACATTTCAATGAAACATGGTGAAGCCCCAAAATTGCGCTTGCTAGAAGCATGTGTTTCAGACATAAGGAAGTGGATGGCTACAAACTTTCTACTTTTAAACTCGGACAAAACAGAGATGCTTGTTCTAGGTCCCAAGAAACAAAGAGATCTTCTGTTGAATCTGACAATTAATCTTAATAGTTGTACAGTCGTCTCAAATAAAACTGTGAAGGACCTCGGCATTACTCTGGACCCTGATCTCTCTTTTGAAGAACATATCAAGACCATTTCAAGGACAGCTTTTTTCCATCTACGTAACATTGCAAAAATCAGAAACTTTCTGTTCAAAAATGATGCAGAAAAATTAATCCATGCTTTTGTCACTTCTAGGTTAGAGTACTGCAATGCTCTACTTTCTGGCTACCCGGATAAAGCACTAAATAAACTTCAGTTGGTGCTAAATACGGCTGCTAGAATCCTGACTAGAACCAAAAAATGGGATCATATTACTCCAGTGCTAGCCTCTCTACACTGGCTTCTTGTCAAAGCAAGGGCTGATTTCAAGGTTTTACTGCTAACCTACAAAGCATTACATGGGCTTGCTCCTACCTATCTCTCTGATTTGGTCCTGCCGTACATACCTACATGTACGCTACGGTCACAAGACTCAGGCCTCCTAATTGTCCCTAGAATTTCTAAGCAAACAGCTGGAGGCAGGGCTTTGTCCTATAGAGCTCCATTTTTATGGAACGGTCTGCCTACCCATGTCAGAGACGCAAACTCGGTCTCAACCTTTAAGTCTTTACTGAAGACTCATCTCTTCAGTGGGTCATATGATTGAGTGTAGTCTGGCCCAGGAGTGGGAAGGTGAACGGAAAGGCTCTGGAGCAACGAACCGCCCTTGCTGTCTCTGCCTGGCCGGTTCCCCTCTTTCCACTGGGATTCTCTGCCTCTAACCCTATTACAGGGGCTGAGTCATTGGCTTACTGGGGCTCTCTCATGCCGTCCCTGGAAGGGGTGCGTCACCTGAGTGGGTTGATTCACTGATGTGGTCATCCTGTCTGGGTTGGCGCCCCCCCTTGGGTTGTGCCATGGCGGAGATCTTTGTGGGCTATACTCGGCCCTGTCTCAGGATGGTTAGTTGGTGGTTGAAGATATCCCTCTAGTGGTGTGGGGTCTGTGCTTTGGCAAAGTGGGTGGGGTTATATCCTTCCTGTTTGGCCCTGTCCGGGGTGTCCTCGGATGGGTCCACAGTGTCTCCTGACCCCTCCTGTCTCAGCCTCCAGTATTTATGCTGCAGTAGTTTATGTGTCGGGGGCTAGGGTCAGTTTGTTATATCTGGAGTACTTCTCCTGTCCTATTCGGTGTCCTGTGTGAATCTAAGTGTGCGTTCTCTAATTCTCTCCTTCTCTCTCTCAGAGGACCTGAGCCCTAGGACCATGCCCCAGGATTACCTGACATGATGACTCCTTGCTGTCCTCAGTCCACCTGGCTGTGCTGCTGCTCCAGTTTCAACTGTTCTGCCTTCTTATTATTCGAACATGCTGATCATTTATGAACATTTGAACATCTTGGCCATGTTCTGTTATAATCTCCACCCGGCACAGCCAGAAGAGGACTGGCCACCCCACATATGCTCTCTCTAATTCTCTCTTTTTTTCTCTCTCTCGGAGGACCTGAGCCCTAGGACCATGCCCCAGGACTACCTGACATGATGACTCCTTGCTGTCCCCAGTCCATCTGACTGTGCTGCTGCTCCAGTTTCAACTGTTCTGCCTTATTATTATACGACCATGCTGGTCATTTATGAACATTTGAACATCTTGGCCATGTTCTGTTATAATCTCCACCCGGCACAACCAGAAGAGGACTGGCCACCCCACATAGCCTGGTTCCTCTCTAGGTTTCTTCCTAGGTTTTGGCCTTTCTAGGGAGTTTTTCCTAGCCACCGTGCTTCTACACCTGCATTGCTTGCTGTTTGGGGTTTTAGGCTGGGTTTCTGTACAGCACTTTGAGATATCAGCTGATGTACGAAGGGCTATATAAATAAATTTGATTTGATTTGATCTTCTGCACCTACCATTCCAGTGTTTAATTGCTATATTGTAATTACTTCGCCACCATGGCCTATTTATTGCCTTACTTCCCTTATCCTACCTCATTTGCACATACTGTATATAGACTCTTTCTACTGTATTATTGAATGTAGGTTTGTTTATTTCATGTGTAACTCTGTTGTTGTTTGTGTCGAACTGCTTTGCTTTATCTTGGCCAGGTCACAGTTGCAAATGAGAACTTGTTCTCAACCAGCCTACCTGGTTAAATAAAGGTGAAATAAAAAAATAAAAAAATGAATTGGAATTTGTGAGGAGGCAAAGATTCAAAGTTTGGGACAAAGGAATCTGGCTTCAATCAGAGTTTCTAACTTCAGTCTACACTGCTCTCTTACAGGAAGATCCTTACAGGAAGATCATGCCAAAGGCCTTTGCAGGAAAATGAATCCCAGCTTTTTCAATTGAGCCAAGTAAAAGGTGAGTGGTGTGTCATCCCCCCCTTCTACAGCAGGATTTCTATTAGGTTTATGGCTAGAGGTTACACATGCACACACAGGTACAGGTAAGTGTGCAGCCTGAAGTGGACATGGAATGGGGGGGGCTACTCTGTTTGCTGTGTATCTGTGTGTGGAATGTTCTGTATGTGTGTCTCAGCAAAAGGACTTGCACCAACACCCCCATGGACCGTACCATACAGAGCGTTAAAAGAGAGACTCTCTCTCCTCATCCTCCCCCAAGAACACTGAGGAATGTGTGCAAATGTGTCTCAGCAAAAAGGACTTGCACCAACACCCCCCATGGACCGTACCATGGACAGTACTGCACTCTAGCCAGCCAGCACATCAGTTTATGCTTCTGTGATTTACTTGGACAAAACACAACGCAGGTAGATTACGATTTACATCTGTTACACTTCTCTCTTGATTTCTTCTGGCTGGGGCTGAGTAAGCCAAAGTTGAGTTGACCAACGCATTCTATGCCAGCATCCTTTAAAAAAAGTAGACTCTCTAAAAGTACCTGAATATCTGTATTAAAAATACCTGAAAGCAGTATAAGGGAGAAGAGGAAGAAGTTAACCGTTTCAGAAGGCTCTCTTTTAGTGGGTGAAAGGCTGTGAGCTTGATGTGGCAGTGCCTATAGGTAGAATTACCTGTGTGCCACTGTATCATCATTTGTTTCCTAGCACATACGTATTGTGCCCTGTGGGAGTAGTGTGTCATACAGGTAGAGCAGCAGCTGCTATTTTCAAATTAAGACAACATTGACTGCTTTGTTCTTGTGCCAGAGAAAGGAATTACACATAACCTTGACCGCAATGTCCCCCGATTCCCCCTTCTATCCACGGACACGGGCCCAGTGTTTAACAATGTCAAATTAACAGGATTTATCTGTTACTGCTCTGTCATTCCTTAATTGCCTGTGCAACAAATCGAAAAATGGTGCCGGGACAGAAGGCAGATGTTTAACGTGCCCCCAACCGATTTGTGTTTTTTTTTGTTCGTTTATCTGCGTTATTTGTAACTTATTTTTTTACACAATGTTGCCGCTCTAGGGAACAGGCCGCGACCGCAGTGATCTGCGTGATGGTGAGGCGGAGAAGGAGAGACCAGAGGGCAGGCTGCCTTCTGAGGAGTAGGAGGCGGTCGGAAAAAAAAAACACTCCCCTCAATTCAGCTCGCAAACATGCAATATTTGGACAATAGAATAGTCAAGTTATTGGGAAGATTAAACTACCAACGGGACATTCAAAACTAACATCTTATGCTTCATGGAGTCATGGCTGAACGACGACAATATCAACATACAGCTGGCTGGTTATACGCTGTACCGGCAGGATAGAACAGCAGCGTCTGGTAGGACAAGTGGCGACGGACTATGTATTTTTGTAAACAACAGCTGGTGCACCATATCTAAGGAATTCTTGAGCCATTGCTCGCCTGAGGTAGAGTTTCTCATGATAAGCTGCAGACCACATTACCTACAGAGAGAGTTTTTGTCTATATTCTTTGTAGTTGTTTACATACCACCACAGTCAGAGGCTGGCAACAAGATAGCATTGAATGAACTGTATTCCGCTTCAAGCAAATAAGAAAACGCTCACCCAGAGGCAGTGCTCCTAGTAGGTGGGGACTTTAATGCAGGGAAACTTAAATCCATTTTAACAAATTTCTATAAACATGTTAAATGTACAACCAGAGGGAAAATAACTCTGGACCACCTATACTCCACACACAGAGATGCATACAAAGCTCTCCCTCGCCCTCCATTTGGCAAATCTAACCATTATTCTATCCTCCTGATTCCTGCTTACAAGCAAAAATTAAAGCAGGAAGTACCAGTGACTAAATCAATAACAAAGTGGTTAGATTAAGCAGATGCTAAGCTACAGGACTGTTTTGCTAGCACAGACAGGAATATGTTCCGGGATTCCTCCAATGGCATTGAGGAGTACACCACATCTGTCATTGGCTTCATCAATAAGTGCATCAATGATGTCATCCCCACAGTGACCGTACATACTGTACATACCCCAACTAGAAACCATAGATTACAGTCAGCATCCGCATTGAGCTAAAGGCTAGAGCTGCCTCTTTCAAGGAGCGAGACTCTAACCCGGAAGCTTATAAGAAATCCACTATGCCCTCCGACGAACCATCAAACAGGCAAAGCATCAATACAGGACTAAGATTGAGTCGTACTACATCAGCTCTGACGCTCGTCAGATGTGGCAGGGCCTGCAAACCATTATATAATACAAAGGGAAGCACAGCCGAGAGCTGCCCTGTGACACGAGCCTACCGGACGAGCTAAACTACTATGCTCGCTTCGAGGCAAATAACACTGAAACATGCATGAGAGCACCAGCTGTACCGGAAGACTGTGTGATCACTTTCTCCACAACCGATGTGAGTAAGACCTTTAGACAGGTCAACATTCACAAGGCTGCGGGGCGAGACGGATTACCAGGATGTGTACAGCAAGCATGCGCTGACCAACTAGCAAGTGTCTTCACTTATTTTCCACCTCTCCCTGTCTGAGTTTGTAATACCTACATGTTTTAAGCAGACCACCATAGTGCCTGTGCCCAAGAACACTAAGGCAACCTGCCTAAATGACTACAGACCCGTAGCACTCACATCCGTAGCCATGAAGTGCTTTGAAAGGCTGGTAATGGCTCACGTCAACACCATTATCCCAGAAACCCTAGACCCACTCCAATTTGCATACCACCCCAACAGATCCACAGACGATGCAGTCTCTGTTGCACTCCACACTGCCCTCTCCCACTTGGACAAAAGGAACACCTATGTGAGAATGCTATTTATTGACTACAGCTCAGCGTTCAACACCACAGTACCCTCAAAGCTCATCACTTAGCTAAGGACCCTGGGACTAAACTCTTCCCTCTGCAACTGGATCCTGGACTTCCTGACGAGCTGCCCCCAGGTGGTAAGGGTAGGTAACAACACATCCGCCACGCTGATCCTCAATACAGGGGCCCCTCAGGGCCGTGTGCTCAGCCCCTTCCTGGCTTAAATAGCCCAACTAAAACCTAAACAAGAAACAGGTGTAACCAATAAGACAAAACCAACAGAAAAGGGAAAAGGGATCGATGGCAGCTAGTAGACGGGTGACGACGAGCGCCGAGCTCCGCCCGAACAGGAAGAGGAGCCACCTTTGGTGGGAGTCGTGACAGTACTTTAAATGGGAGATTTGTTTTTTTGGCTTTCCTTTAACTCACACATGTTGACAACCCTCAGGCACTCCAACAAATGCTAGGTTAAAAACAACCCAGCACTGGGTAAATAGTGGACAGAACACACGTTGGGTTATTTTGACCCAGCCAGTTGGTCACATAGTTTATTTGTATTTTTAAGACTGGTGGCATGACTTAGTAGGGGTGTGGCTTTCAGATAGTTCCTTTTGGCCAACCGTGAGAGTAAATGTCATTCAGTTTCATCTGTTGTGTTGTTATCACATGTCAAGTTTTAGCACTGACTAGGGCTGTTGTGGTGACCGTATTACTGCCACAACGGCAGTGACGAGTCATGGTCGCAGTAAAATTACAGCTGACCGGTGTCACGGTAATCTCCTTTTAGGCACTATGGACAGGCTCTGGTAGTACCCAACTTGCTAACTACCATCAGATCCTAATGGCCTGGTATTCAGGTTGCTGTTGTCCATCTAACCACTGACTTCAATGCAATTGAAAATCACATCAAACACTTACCATCAAAACAGTAGGCCTATCATACTTTTTTTTTACCTCACTGTGTTGATCAATATGAAGAAAGAAGTTCAACCGCAGGGTTAAAACATGGTTGTTGTGGATGTTGTTTCAAAGCCTTAGCGCTGTCCATTTCGTTATCTAAGGTGATGACTCATTCAAAACATCCAGATTCATATTAGAGCTGATGCATAAAGTTATGAGCCCCGCGGGGAAAAACCTTGAATTAAAATGATGATTGTGCTGTTATACAATACATAGCCTACCGCACGTTATGCATTGTAGACTGTATTATTATGCATACTGGATGGACTGGTTACCTTATGCTACACTTCAAAATGTACATTCATGAGTGGGAGAGAATGTATAACCCTAGGCTGTTGACTCATTGGTTGTGCAGAGCAGGTTACAGTTAGCCTAAAACTATTGAATTTGTATTTGATTTTTAATGGCCTAGTAAATAGAGAATCCTTGAATTCTTGATCGCGCAGACGGGCTGTCAACAGTTTAGTGCACTATAACTTGTTGCCAAAACATGTTACTGTTGATGTTCCCGAACAGATTTCACTTGGTTTCCCAAATGAAGCACTGGGTAGCTGCAGGATCAAGGTTTGAGAGCCCATGGTATACAGAGTTTGGGTGGAATATCCAACAGATGACAATAATTTTTTCCCCTGCCCCTGTTCCTGCCCATTTTGATAATGGGTCATTCTAAATGCTAAATACAAGATAAATTGAGAACAGTCTGATGGGTGAAAATATGATCAGCTGTGCAGCCTGCAGCCTGAGGCAAGGAACTCAAGCTTCTTTTTTTACTACTCTTTCAAATCATCAATAGCCTATAGTCGCACCATGCAACTAAAGGTGCCAAATAACTCTACATCTAGCCTATAGGACCTTTTGCAAATGATCACTTTTATGCTCCACATAGCCACTTCATATGCACACTTGATGTGTTAACTCTCGCAAGGCTGCCAGCCCAGACGGCATCCCCAGCCGTGTCCTCAGAGCGTACGCAGACCAGCTGGCTGGTGTGTTAACGGACATATTCAATCTCTCCTATCCCAGTCTGCTGTCCTCACATGCTTCAAGATGGCCACCATCGTTCCTGTACCCAAGAATACAAAGGTAACTGAACTAAATGACTATCGCCCCGTAGGACTCACCTCTGTCATCATGAAGTGCTTTGAGAGACTAGTCAAGGATCAAATCACCTCCCCCTCCACCTTACCTGTCACACTAGACCCACTTCAATTTGCTTACAGCCTTCTCTTATTGGGCAGGTACATTTGGAAAAGGTGAATATTCTTGTACCTTCTTCAAACCCTTTCATATTCCCTTTTCAAACAACTTAATAGGAAGGTCTCACTTCATGTCTATGGGAAGGAAACCCCCCCAGTGTGAAACTCACAACTTTATACAAACCATACTCATAAGGAGGGCTTACTCTACCTGACTTCCAGGTGTATTACTGGGCATCTCAGTTAAAGGCTGTGTGAGTATGGCAAAGTACAACGAGTTCACCCTCTTGGAGACAGACAGAGGAAGAGTGTCATTCCCCTGTTTCATTAGCATCTATACCAACTTTATACAAACCATACTCATAAGGAGGGCTTACTCTACCTGACTTCCAGGTGTATTACTGGGCATCTCAGTTAAAGGCTGTGTGAGTATGGCAAAGTATAACGAGTTCACCCTCTTGGAGACAGACAGAGGAAGAGTGTCATTCCCCTGTTTCATTAGCATCTATACCTTGTATTAGCCCACCTAAAGCTTTGCTAGGTCTCACAAACAACCCTTTCATTAAAAACACTCTAAATATATTGATTAAAATCTGTAAACAAACAGAAGGGCATAGATCTATATATAAACAAACACTTTTCTATAATAACCCAAAGCCCTGAGAGTGTATTACATTTTATTTTCTTGGTTCAACAAAGGAATTAAAGCATTTGGTAATCTCTATAGAGAAGGTGAACAACTATCCTTTCAACAACTGGCATCTCATTTTCAGTTACCTCAATTTCTTCAAGTACCAACAGGTTAGGCATTATATTGCCACTCAACAGGGAGGTAGGATTCAGCCCACGAGTAAATCTACAACTGATTAACTGTGGCTGGAGAGGAAAGAGGTAAAAGGTAATTTCTTACATTTATTCTAGTGTTCAAACGCTGAAGGCTTGCATGAAGTGGCATGATAACCGTGGTCTCCTTTTTGAGGATGAGAATGGCGAAAGCTCTTTTTAGATGGTCAGCGTCTTTCATTTAACACAAGGCACAAGTTGATGCAATTCAATATTTTTTTTTACATAGGGTCTACTTTACACCAGAGAGACTGTATAAGACCAATTCTAAATATTTAAAATCTTGCCCAAGGCGTGAAACCGGCATGGGCACACTTATGCATTTGTTTTTGTCCTGCCCTGAACTAGGTAATTATTGGGAAGACCTTATTCAGATCTTATCACAGGTCATGAATATGACTTTACCACTAGATCCATCATTTTCTTGAACATAACTCCGTTCTACCAGTTAATATTGGTTGTAGCCAATAAATGCACAGCTTTTATATGGAAGAGTGACACTCTGCCAAACATGCAGATGTGGCTAAAGAACTAACTTCCTATATTCCATCTGAAAAACAATGTATAATTTACGTAATAAACCCTTTGAGTTTACTGATGTCTGGGGGGACTTTCAACAGTTTCTAGAGTTACCTTAGCTGCCTGATGATTATGTTCTTCATTAATGTATTTTTTTGTTGTTTTTGCGTTGAATAATTAATAATCATTTATTTTCTAGCTTTGAATGTGAAGGTCATTCTGTTTCATTTGTTTGTTGTTAATCATTGAAGCTAATACTGGGTGAGGGGAGGGAGGGGGTGTTCATGGGTTGGGGAGGGTTTTGCACGATGTGCTCCCATGTAGCCTGATGTTTTGTGTAGGTGGGAGGGATAACGTGGCATTACCTGTGTCATATTTTTCTGATGATTGTTAAATTGTAAAAAAAAATGCAAATAAATATATTGTAATAAAAACAAAGTATGACTTCATCAACTGCTTATGCATAGTCCAATGTTGGGGTCCTTACCACTTTGTTAGATTATTTAAATAACAATGTTATTACTTTTATATAAAAATATGTCATGTGTAAAAACATTGACGGAAAAATTACATTTGCAATGCACAAACTTAACATGATGAACAGGAATTACATTTACTCTCACAGGAGGTGGAGAGGAAGTGAAAGGCACTTGCACGCTTACGTTACAGCCGCCAGAAACAAACACAGAGCAGACGAAGCCAACAAGCTTGTTAACTGCCAGCAGTATACCACCCTGCATCCCACTGCTGGCTTGCTTCTGAAACTAAGCAGGTTTGGTCCTGGTCAGTCGTGGTGTTGGAGGGCCAGTAGGAGGTGTCCAGTAGGAGGCACCCATTCCTCTGGTCTAAAACAATATCCCAGGGCTGTGATTGGGGACATTGCCGTGTGTAGGGTGCTGTCTTTTGGATGGGAAGTTAAAAGGGTGTCCTGAATCTCTGTGGTCACTAAAGATCCCATGACACTTATCGTAAGAGTAGGGGTGTTAAAACCATTGTCCTGGCTTAATTCCCAATCTGGCCTTCATGGTCACCTAATCATCCCTAGCTTACAATTGGCTCATACATCCCCCTCCTCTCCCCTGTAACTATTCCCCAGGTCGTTGCTGTAAATGAGAATGTGTTCTTAGTCAACTCACCTGGTAAAATAAGGGTAAAAAAAAACACTTATTTGCAAATAAACTGTCCTTGTAGCAGGGACAACAGAAACAAACATCATTCTTGGTTCTTGGATCTGAATCAACTCGACCCCAAAAGAGAAAAAGAAGTGAGAAAAAGACTGCTCATGATCAAACCAGATAAACATCGGAATTCATTTTTTAAAGAGTGACACTGACATGGCCACTGTTCTTATGGACAGGTAGGTAAGTGTTGGATTGCGTTTTTAGCCTGCTAACTACATAAGCTGCTAATTTTAGTGTGTTCAGTGTTCACGCTAGTTAACCCGGCTACTTAGCTAGCTAGCTACCATCTGTATTCTGACTGTTTTGCGATGGAATCTAATGATAGCATCATGTGCTACACTATATAAACCCCACAAGATACCCAATGCCTTTATTTCAACTAGCTAATGTTAGCTAGCTAGCTAAAGCTAGATATTCAGATTGTTGACATGGATAACATTAGTGTGTTTGGTTTGTAGATGACACTGCTTGCTAGCTTGGTGGTCAACAGCATTTTTGGCCCAGGACCATCACAAAAAATACATCTAGCTATAGAATTCGGTACAGTAACATCACACAAACATGTATTTCTCAGGGAGATACCGGTGGAGACTCCCTCGTCTGATTTCGAGGGAACATGAGGCTGTACAAGTTGTGGTTGTGCAAACCCCAACACTGAATGAGAGGTAAGTAATCCTGTATGCATTTTTTGTTATCCTTTGTGATTCAATAATTATTTTGTTGGTAATCAACCAAAATTCACTGAACAAAAATGGAAACGCAACATGAAAAGTGTTGGTCCCATGTTTCATGAGCTAAAATAAAAGATCCCTGAAATGTTTCATACACAATTTTTTTTTCTCTCAATTATGCACAAATTTGTTAACCAACATACACTGTTAGTGAGCATTTCTCCTTTGCCAAGATAATCCATCAACCTTACAGGTGTGGCATATCAAGTAGATGATTAAATTCCCTGATAATTACACAGATGCACCTTGTGTTGGGGATAATAAATGGCCACTCTAAAATGTGCAGTTTTGTCACACAACACCACAGATGTCAAACATGTTGAGGGAGCATGCAACTGGCAAGCTGACTGCAGGAATGTCCACCAGAGCTGTTGCCTGATAATTGAATGTTAATTTCTCTACCATAAACCGCCTCCAACTTCGTTTTAGAGAATTTGGCAGTACGTCCAACCTTGCCTCACAACCGCAGACCACGTGTAACCATGCCAGCTCAGACTGCAATTGTGTTCGTTGTCCGTAGCTTATGCCTGCCCATACCATAACTCCACCGCCACCATGGGGCACTCTGTTCAGAACGTTGACATCGGAGAACAGCTCACCCACACAACGCCATGAAACCGAGATTCATCCGTGAAGAGCACCCTTCTCTAGTGTGCCAGTGGCAATTGAAGGTGAGCTGACTGACTGAAGTCAGATTTTTATTTATTCATTTTATTTTACCTTTATTTAACCAGGTAGGCAAGTTGAGAACAAGTTCTCATTTACAATTGCGACCTGGCCAAGATAAAGCAAAGCAGTTCGACAGATACAACGACACAGAGTTACACATGGAGTAAAACAAACATACAGTCAATAATACAGTATAAACAAGTCTATATACAATGTGAGCAAATGAGGTGAGAAGGGAGGTAAAGGCAAAAAAGGCCATGGTGGCAAAGTAAATACAATATAGCAAGTAAAACACTGGAATGGTAGTTTTGCAATGGAAGAATGTGCAAAGTAGAAATAAAAATAATGGGGTGCAAAGGAGCAAAATAAATAAATAAATTAAAATTAAATACAGTTGTGAAACAGGTAGTTGTTTGGGCTAAATTATAGGTGGGCTATGTACAGGTGCAGTAATCTGTGAGCTGCTCTGACAGTTGGTGCTTAAAGCTAGTGAGGGAGATAAGTGTTTCCAGTTTCAGAGATTTTTGTAGTTCGTTCCAGTCATTGGCAGCAGAGAACTGGAAGGAGAGGCGGCCAAAGAAAGAATTGGTTTTGGGGGTGACTAGAGACCTGCTGGAGCGTGTGCTACAGGTGGGAGATGCTATGGTGACCAGCGAGCTGAGATAAGGGGGGACTTTACCTAGCAGGGTCTTGTAGATGACATGGAGCCAGTGGGTTTGGCGACGAGTATGAAGCGAGGGCCAGCCAACGAGAGCGTACAGGTCGCAATGGTGGGTAGTATATGGGGCTTTGGTGACAAAACGGATTGCAATGTGATAGACTGCATCCAATTTGTTGAGTAGGGTATTGGAGGCTATTTTGTAAATGACATCTCCAAAGTCGAGGATTGGTAGGATGGTCAGTTTTACAAGGGTATGTTTGGCAGCATGAGTGAAGGATGCTTTGTTGCAAAATAGGAAGCCAATTCTAGATTTAACTTTGGATTGGAAATGTTTGATATGGGTCTGGAAGGAGAGTTTACAGTCTAACCAGACACCTAAGTATTTGTAGATGTCCACGTATTCTAAGTCAGAGCCGTCCAGAGTAGTGATGTTGGACAGGCGGGTAGGTGCAGGTAGCGATCGGTTGAAGAGCATGCATTTAGTTTTACTTGTATTTAAGAGCAATTGGAGGCCACGGAAGGAGAGTTGTATGGCATTGAAGCTTGCCTGGAGGGTTGTTAACACAGTGTCCAAAGAAGGGCCGGAAGTATACAGAATGGTGTCGTCTGCGTAGAGGTGGATCAGAGACTCACCAGCAGCAAGAGCGACCTCATTGATGTATACAGAGAAGAGAGTCGGTCCAAGAATTGAACCCTGTGGCATCCCCATAGAGACTGCCAGAGTTCCGGACAGCAGACCCTCCGATTTGACACACTGAACTCTATCAGAGAAGTAGTTGGTGAACCAGGCGAGGCAATCATTTGAGAAACCAAGGCTGTCGAGTCTGCCGATGAGGATGTGGTGATTGACAGAGTCGAAAGCCTTGGCCAGATCAATGAATACGGCTGCACAGTAATGTTTCTTATCGGTGGCGGTTAAGATATCGTTTAGGACCTTGAGCGTGGCTGAGGTGCACCCATGACCAGCTCTGAAACCAGATTGCATAGCAGAGAAGGTATGGTGAGATTCGAAATGGTCGGTAATCTGTTTGTTGACTTGGCTTTCGAAGACCTTAGATAGGATAGATATAGGTCTGTAGCAGTTTGGGTCAAGAGTGTCCCCCTTTGAAGAGGGGGATGACCGCAGCTGCTTTCCAATCTTTGGGAATCTCAGACGACACGAAAGAGAGGTTGAACAGGCTAGTAATAGGGGTGGCAACAATTTCGGCAGATAATTTTAGAAAGAAAGGGTCCAGATTGTCTAGCCCGGCTGATTTGTAGGGGTCCAGATTTTGCAGCTCTTTCAGAACATCAGCTGAATGGATTTGGGAGAAGGAGAAATGGGGAAGGCTTGGGCGAGTTGCTGTTGGGGGTGCAGTGCTGTTGACCGGGGTAGGAGTAGCCAGGTGGAAAGCATGGCCTGAAAGATACAGCATTGAATTCTACCTAGTGTGAACTACCCACCAGCACGACTGAGTGAATATCCAGCGTGGTCAGTAAAGTAAGCAACGGCTCATCTGCATGACATATTGGTTGACTATGGGCCATCAAGTAATAGGATGGTTACATTAGTATGACACATTACACTGGTTACAACATAACACCACATTCTATTTATGCAGTGGCGATTTTACCATGTAAATCTTGGTGGGGCAAACATTTATTTTTTATTTTTTAGATGCATGCCTGCAAAGCCACAACACAACACTAAACAATACATGAATTGCACTATAACGGTCACAAACTGTGCCCACAAACTGTTAGGGCACACATAAAGCTGTCCCAACATCTGAGCTTTGTTTTCAGCACCAAGGGAGTGAATCCTTACCACCGCTACACCTGACTATCAGCAGAGCCTTGTCTGACTGCAAAACAGTTCATTCAGCATCATTTACTGCCTTAAAGAAAACATAGTTCACATGGCTGACTTGTTTAAACAAATGTGGTTTTTACAGACAATTGAGCAGTACAAGCTATTGCATAAGCGGACGACGAGCGGCTAAGAGGCAATCTGTAATTTCCATTAAGATATTCAATGATTGCATTTCTCTAAAACAGGCTATAGGCTACATGTGCACCACTAAGTCAGAACAGTAGGCTAAATTATGAGGGGGAAAGGGATCAACTTATTAGGGTGAGGCACATGGGCTACTAACAGCTTACTACACAACATTAGTATTTCTTTCTTAGCTACAGTATACATATCTCCCTGGCATATTACATCATTTATGCAGCAGCATACAATACATTGTTGGACTCACCTTGTTGTGCTGTGTTCACTTGAACAGGAATGTGTTGCGGTGGTCCTTTGTGGGCAAATTTTGTCATCACACTATTCCATCAAAGTCTGGCGTTCTCTGGATTTATGGTGCTTTCAAGACAACTGGGAACTCGGGGGAAAAAACAAGGTCCAATTATCATGACGTCAGTGATCTTCAGGTCGGAGCTCTAGAAAGAGGCCAGAGTTCCCTCACTTGTGGCCAATGTTGAATGTTTATCCTTTTAAGCTCAGGAAAGAGACCCTTAAACCCAGACACCCACTCCACTGAATCTAATCTGTTATCAGTTAAACTTGTTCCAGTTTACATGGTTAAGGTAGTCTCATTGATACATTTTCCCTACCTTGGCAGTCATTCTAAATGGATTGCGGGAGATAAAAAACTCACATTTTGCTGGATTACAATAGGAATTACATGGCACTTTGCAAGCCATTATAACGTGACTTGCCCGATGTGGCCTGCAAACCAGGAGTTTCAGACCACTGGGATAGGGTAAAACTAGGCTGGCAAAGTATGGCCTTATGTAATGTATAGTCATAAAGAGTTTATTTTATGAGGGTGCAGGGAGATACCCGATGAGTTGAACAATATTTTTCTCTTCAATTGCCTTGAAAAAACATATACTTCAAAACTGGAAATAAACCAATCCTCCATCGTTAACACAATGGAAAGGTCAAATGCTTTATTACCTAAATGTTGAAAATGCATGGGCGATGGAGAGAAACAAAATGGTGCGGTTTGAGCCCATGTGGCAGAGATGCGGACACTGGAGATGGGGGTGTGAACAGGTGTGATATCATTGATGTTTGTATGTGGCTGTATGCTGTCATTTGTAGGTGTATGTTTTGTAAAACAAATAAACAAAATTAAATTTTTTAAAATTTATTTTCAGTTATAAAATATTAACTTAAGCACTCACTTGGTGAAGGCTATGGGACTGGAAGTCACGGAATATCTTTGTCACTAGCAAACACAGTCATGTGTGGTACTGGTAACTGTAAAATTCACACAAAAGGCACCCTGGGAAATATGCAAATAAAGCTTTAAACCTTAAAGTGTTAAAACAACACCCCAAAACCTTTTTAGAGGTTCTTCTGAAACTCGTCAGTCTATTCTTGTTCTGAGAAATGAAGGCTATTCCATGCGAGAAATTTCCAAGAACCTGAAGATCTCGTACAACGCTGTGTACTACTCCCTTGACAGAACAAGAATAGAGAGTAGCACAGAGCGTTGTAAGAGATCTTCAGTTTCTTGGCAATTTCTCGCATTGAATAGCCTTAATTTCTCAGAACAAGAATAGACTGACGAGTTTCAGAGAGAAAGGTCTTTGTTTCTGGCCATTTTGAGCCTGTAATCAAACCCACAAATGCTGATGCTCCATATGTATTTCATGATATTTAGGCAAGTTAGCTAGCTAATTCCTTGATCCTGCTTTGTAGTGTACCCCTCAGAGTCAAGTCCTAAATATCTGGGAAATGTGATACGCATTTGTGCCGCTTATTGCCTTAGTGACAAATATTGTACCCAAATGGTGTTGTGATGGATTCCTCCATGACCCAATAGTTGGAAGATCATTTAAAAACGTATTTTTTAATAAAAAAGTTGATTTGATTGATCTGTGGCTTCAAAGTTGACCATTTGCAATGTGGCGGTCACTTCAATTCACATGAGATCCACGAGCCAGATATAGTCCTCGAGCCACGAGTTTCAGACAACTGAGTAGCAGTATCTCAAAAGAAATGGATTTGCTACTCAAAATGTTATAGATATGCTATCCCAAGGCTGATGTTAATCTGTGCCATTGGGTCAGAGTCAGGAAAAATGTGCTCAGTGAAACCTACACAGAACTAGTATAAGAACCTTTCTATTTTCTTCTTCACATGCTTTCCATGCTCTCAGTGAAACCTTTCCAGAAGACCACTGGAGAGCGTTTGGCTCCATCCATTAATCAACATAAGATGGCATGGAAACCCATTTCATGAAGCTCCCATCGAACAGTTCTGACGTTGCTTCCAGACGCTTTCGCACTCTGCGTTGCTGTTCTGTGAGCTTGTGTGGTCTACCACTTCCCGGCTGAGCCGTTGTTGCTCCGAGACATATCCACTTCACAATAACAGAACTTACAATTGACCCAGGCAGCTCTAGTAGGGCAGCAATTTGATGAACTGACCTGTTGAAAATCATTGAGCTCTTCCGTAAGGCCATTCTACTGACAATGTTTTGTCTATGGAGATCGCTTGGCTGTGTGCTCAATTGTATACACCTGTCAGCACCGGGTGTGGCTGAAATAGCCCAATCCACTAATTTGAAGGGGTGTCCCACATGCTTTTGTGTATATATAGTGTATGTTACTGTTCTAAAAAACAAATGTAATTCTGACCGACCAGTGTGTTGTAGATCGAAACCACCCATACAGAAATAAATCCACTATTTAGTTTTATTCCATTGGTCCTACTTACAGAGTCATAAACAGGATTATCCAGAAGCGAACCGTGTCCCCTTAACGTTCAGATCTGTATTTTTCCACGGAGCACAGCCGACCCAGTGAATTTCCATTGTTTGGAGTCTATCCAAGTGGATTGTTGGGCCTTGACATTATATGTTTTGAGAAGGGAACAAGAAAGTATCACCTAAATCAGTTGACCGTTGATGTGCGGTTCCTTAATATAGTGTATGGGCTGAGGTTTAATTGGCCCTTTTACCATGATACATCCCAAGGAAGGTTTCTGGGGGATCTGATTCAACACAAGACCCACGCATGCCTGGCCAATGCGGTCAGTTATGTAGAATCACATTATCCACTATGTCATTGTTGTTTTAAAAAATCCAAAAACTCAATGTCACAGCCAAGAGTGTGAAGAGAACATCAACAGAAGGTGAATGAGGAAGAGGATTTTGTTTACCTTTATTTAACTAGGCAAGTCAGTTAAGAACAAATTCTTATTTACAATGACAGCCTAGGAACAGTGGGTTAACTGCCTTGTTCAGGGGCAGAACAACAGATTGTTTTACCTTGTCAGCTCAGGGACTTGATCTAGCAACCTTTTGGTTACTAGCCCAACACGCTAACCACTAGGCTACCTGCCACCCCAAGGATGAATGGACCAAGAGGAAAGGAACACAGATTGCATCGGCAGTATTGATTAAGAAAACATTTTTTTTGAATCAAGACACTGCACAGTCATGTTTGAACACACATCATTGAATCATGGTTTGGCTACTCCAAAGAACACATTTTTTTTTACCATGACAGCATAGTGTGCCTACGTTTTGGCATGTGTCCTATTAATCACCCACGGCCTTGTCTCTGCATAGATTCTAGAGGACTTGACTTACTGTCAGGTCGTTCAAAATGCTATCAAAACACACTTGACATTTGTAACATTACCTAATTCCGCCTTAAGCTCCTGTGTCAACAATGCACACGCCACACCTTCCCTGACAATTAATAATGATGATACTCTTGTAGATAAGCAGAGAGCAGACTCTACCACCCACAAAATTGTCTCCGTTTTCATCAAGTCAATGCTGGTTATAAAACAATGGAAATTATCCCTTGCATATTAAATAATGTTCGAACTTGAACCTTTATACCGTATCTTGACATACTGCACAGCAAATTCTACAGTGTACTTTTTTGTGTTAAAACAACACTGAAAGTGTTGAGTCCGTGGACCCATAACACAAGCCTAAGGTCACCATGTGCAATGCCAAGCGTTGGCTGGAGTGGTGTAAAGCTCGCCCACATTGGACTCTGGAGCAGTGGAAACACGTTCACTGGAGTGATTGAATGGCGCTTCCCCATCTGGCAGTCCGACGGACGGTTCTGTGTTTGGAAGATGCCAGGAGAACGCTACCTGCCCGAATGCATAGTGCATGTAAAGTGTAAAGTTTGATGGAGGAGGAATAATGATCTTGGGCTGTTTTTCATGGTTCAGGCTTCTTCCAGTGAAGGGAAATCTTAACGCGACAGCATACAATGACATTCTAGACGATTCTGTGCTTCCAACTTTGTGGCAACAGTTTGGGGAAGCCCCTTTCCTGTTTCAGCATGACAACACCCAAGTGATATCCAAAGTGAGGCCCATACAGAAGTGGTTTGTTGAGATCCATGTGTAAGAACTTGAATGCCTGCACAGAGCCCTGACCTCAACCCCATCGAACACCTTGGGAATGAAAGGAAACGCCGACCGTAAGCCATGCCTAATCGCCCAACATCAGTGCCCGACCTCACTAATGCTCTTGAGGCTGAAGCAAGTCCCCGAAGCAATGTTCCAACCTCTAGTGGAAAGCCTTCCCAGAAGAGTGGAGGCTGTTATGAAAGCAAAAGGGGGACTAACTCCATATTAATGTCTATCATTTTGGAATGAGATGTTCGACGAGCAGGTGCCACATACTTTTGGTCATGAAGTGTATACATGTGTGCTGATGCTATGTATTGGCCAATGAGAGGCTTTGAAGCCACAGGTCAGCCATATTGGCACTCCCCAGAAGGAGTCGTCCTCCATAGACGTTTCAAGGGAGTCCTCCATAGATGTTTGAGTCCCCCATTAAATCTTTCAAGGCCAAAATTACATGTATTTTAGTATTTTGTAGCTGTAGTGGGGACCATGACATTAGTACATTCTAAAAATGATACTTTAAGGAAAATGTTTTTATATATTTGTTTATTATTCATCTGTATGTTTAAATAACATAATACAATTTCAAAGTATGCATTAAGGTGTCTGAAATAGAATACACGTTGCAAAAACAAATGTAGACATAAAACATTTCTATAGTTTCTAAAATATTTTTACATTTGGGGACTGCGGAAGCATGGTGGCTTCAAAACTGCGCCCCCTGTCAGTCATCTAGTGTATATATAAATAATTGGTTACTACCCATGACTGTATTAGTTAGTGACAGAGACATGGTTGTTGCACTCATCCATTTTCAGTGCTAAGAGAATATGTTATCAAAAATATATATATTTTTTTATCACAATGCTATATGTATTTCTTAGTTTTACCCTAATGCAGGGGCCTGAAACTTTTTCACTTTTAACCAAAAACATCAGATTTCCCAGCATGCTGTATTGCAGGTAGATTTTTTTATTGTTTATTTTAATATCTATGTTTGTGCAATTGATTGATTGATTAATCTTATAATACGCAAAGAGAAATAACACATTTTCCAGTAACGCTTTACTTGACATAACAATGTCATAAAATGTCATGACAGCTGACATAACTTGTCAAAACCTGTCATAATATGGTCATAACACTGTCAAATTTACACCTGTTGTGACATATACAGATCTCTTTATCTACAGTGCCTTCTGAAAGTATTCAGACCTCTGGACATTTTCCACGTTTTGTGACGTCACAGCCTTATTCTAAAATGGAGCAGGAGTGGCTTCGGGACAAGTCTCTGAATGTCCTTGAGTGGCCCAGCCAGAGCCCAACTTGAATCTCTGGAGAGACCTGAAAATAGCTGTGCAGCAACACTCCCCATCCAACCTGACAGAGGTTGAGATGATCTGCAGAAAAGAATGTGAGTAACTCCCCAAATACAGGTGTGCCAAGCTTGTAGCGTCATACCCAGGAAGACTCGATTCTGTAATCGCTGCCAAAGGTGCTTCAAGAAAGTACTGAATACTTATGTAAATGTGATATTTCGTTTTTTAATTTAAAAAAAAGAAATGAGCGAACATTTCTACAAACCTGTGCCTTTGGAAAGTATTCACTTTTCCCACATTTTGTTACTTTACAGCCTTATTCTAAAACGGATTAAATAAACAAAATTCTTAATTAACCTACACACAATACCCCATATTGACAAGTGAAAGCAGGTTTGTAGAAACGTTTGCTAATTTATATAACATAGAAAACAGAAATACCTTATTTACATACCGTGTGGCAAAAAAGTATTTAGTCAGCCACCAATTGTGCAAGTTCTCCCACTTAAGATGAGAGAGGCCTGTAATTTTCATCAGAAGTACACTTCAACTATGACAGACAAAATGAGAAAAAAAATCCAGAAAATCACATTGTAGGATTTTTAATTCATTTATTTGGAAATTATGGTGTTTGAATTTTGCATAGGGTCAATTAAACATGACAAGAAAGGGAGATATCAGACTTCTTTTTAAAGAAGTGCAAACAGGCAGATCAGGTGCAAACAGAGGCCTTGCATCACCACTGGACCCCAGAGCAGCTCCCTACCTGAGGCTAGTCAGAGTCAGTGTGGTCAGGATCCAGTCTACCACCACCAGGTCAGAGCAGCTCCCTACCTGAGGCTAGTCAGAGTCAGTGTGGTCAGACTTCACAAGGACCCAGTCTACCACCACCGGACCCCAGAGCAGCTCCCTACCTGAGGCTAGTCAGAGTCAGTGTGGTCAGACTTCACAAGGACCCAGTCTACCACCACCAGGTCAGAGCATCTACCAGGCAGTCAGTCACATGCCCAGTTCAGAATTTAAGTTTAGCTTCAGCTTGTAATAGATGATTTTGTCAAATTAAGACTCACTTTAAAAAGTTGGTTGTTGATTCATGTGTGTTCTTGTTTTGATGGCTGTGGAATTTTTATTTTGTTTATACACTAATGGTTCTTGTGTGATTTTAACGTAGTAGATGTATCAGGGGATGACACTGACACCTCTGCCAGGAGGTGTCATCGAGCCTCTCCCAACTGCACCAAACACCAGATATGCTGTTCCAGAAGGACCCAATGGTAGGCCAGGCCTATACTTTACCACACATTTTACTTAGCAGCTGTTAGTATCTAATATTGTGGAACCCCTAATTATACATTTCCATGGAGATATGACACATTATTTAACGTGCATTTCAGACATTTCAAGATCCAGAGAAGGAGGGTCCCGTACAGCCGTGTTTGAAAACACTTCCCAGAGCTCAGCATGGTACTAGGAAAAGGGCTTTCAACAGCTCCTGGTATAAGGACAATTCATGGCTTTACCATTCTGTAACTCAAGATTCGACTTATTGTTTCGCCTGTAGGCATTTTCCCCTGCCCAATTCACCTGAATCTGCCTTCGCATCACAGTTAGGTCTTTGTAACTGGAAAAAGACGCTGTTTAAAGATTCTGGGTTTAAGCTCCACTCGGAGGCAGAGCATCATATCAATGCTATGTATGCTTGGAATCAGCATGTAAGGGCTATTGACAGCAACTCATCAATGTTAGATGTCATAAATGAGGTGCGGAAAAAGAAAGTGGAGGAAAACTGTACTTACATTAAAACAATTACAGATGTGCTCCCAATAACTGCCACTCGAAATATAGCCCAGAGAGGTCACCGAGAGTCTGATGACTCTCACAACAAGGGTACGTTTTGGACAATCTTAGAAGAAATAGCAAATCATGACCCTCTCGTAGAGAAAAGGATGGATGCATGTGGCAATGCTAAGTACACAAGCCACCAAATCCAGAAGGAAGTTCTTGAGTGCGGAGCTGAGATGGTGCAAAGTGAAATAATAAGAGAAGTAAAAGAAAGTGACGTTTTTAGTGTAGTTGCAGATGAAACCAAAGATTTAAAGAAAAAATAACAAATGTCTTTAGTTGTGAGGTACTATTACAAAGGGGCCATCCACGAAAGCTTTTTTCACCTTCAGTCAGCTGAAAGCTTAGATGCAGCAGGTCTTACAAAAAATGGTAATTGATTGCCTTGAAAAACATGGTCTGGACTACAGAAATAATCTTGTGGGGCATCCGTCATGAGCGGAAAGCATTCTGGTGTGTCTGCACGGATTAAAAACAGTGCAAGACTTTCATTTTATGTGCACTGTAATAATGAACATTGTTTGAATTTGGTTCTTGTCGATGCTGTAAAATCAGTGTCTGAGGCAGTTAACTTTTTTTGCTCTCCTGCAGAAGCTTTATAACTTTGTATCTGGCTCGTACGTTCATCTCAAGTGGCTTGCTGTTCTGAAAGAGCTGTATCCACAGCAGCAGCCCAGGGAATGACAGAGACTTACGTAAGGTGGGCATGCAGATACATGGCATGCCGTGATCTGAGGGACAGGCTTCCAGCAGTTCTGAGTGCTACAGGACATCACACTTAGTGAATAGTGGTGATAGATCAGTGGAGGCAAGGGGCCTTCTTTCTCAGATATATTTACATTTCATAGGGCTTTTGGTTACCTTTTGTAAAGTGCTTGGTGATGCCAAATGTCTTTTTGACTTGCTCCAATCAAGCTCTCTTGATCTAGCAAGGGCTGTGGATCTAGTAGGTGCCCTTACAGACACACTACAGGACTACAGAAGGTAGGGTTACTGTGGAGAACTATGGAAAGAGGTTGAAGAGATTGCAGAGCACTGCAAAATAAGTGTACAAACAGTGTGTACAAGACAGCCTAAAACAAGCTTTCACGACTCAAGATGGGGGGGCAAGATTTCACGACTCATTGATGATAGAAAAATAGTGACCAAAGTGATGGTGAGAGCTTCCAAAGAGCTCTCTTTTATCAGGTGCTTGACAGTCTCACAGCTGAGCTGCAGAAGCGTTTTTCAAAGAAGAATTGCGAGATAATGCAAGGGGTCCTGTCTCTCAACAAAAAGTGTACAACATTCTTGAACGAAGAGCCTCTGTTTGCCTTTGCTCAGACCTTTAAGTCAGATTTAGAGGACCTCAAACATGAGGTTCATCAAACCAAGCAACTTCTTGATAGGAGAGAGGGCAGTGGAAGGAACAGACCGTATACTCTCCTTGACGTTGTTGTGTTTCCAGAACCTTATAAAGAGGTCTTCCATGAGCTATTTCGACTTTGTAAGGTTTCTGTTGTTACACCAGTCAGCAGTGCTTCTTGCGAGAGAAGCTTCTCAGCTTTAAAACTGATTAAAACCCACCTTAGGACAACAATGGTTGATGACAAGTTAAGTCACCTCGGAATTCTCAGTGTTGAGTCAAGGCTGGCACACTCCCTCAACATGATTGAGTTTTTGAAACATTTTGCCAGTTCTCACCAGAACCACATAATTATGCTGTTTTAAATCGACCTAGGATAATTTGGCACTTAGGCACTCCCTCTGGTCATGATTAAAACCTGCACTGTGTACTAACTGGTACACTGACATTCTAAAAATATAAATCCAAAACGTGTCATGTCACACAGATTTAATTTGGTCTTGATTAGGCCAATTCCAAAACATAATATATATGAGCATAAATCTAATTATGTTAGTTTGTAATATTGATGGGCACCCAAAAATATTTTGGATGCCCAACACCAGATTATATATTCAAGAATACAGAGTGACCCGTGTGTGTGTGTGTGTGTGTGTGTGTGTGTGTGTGTGTGTGTGTGTGTGTGTGTGTGTGTGTGTGTGTGTGTGTGTGTGTGTGTGTGTGTGTGTGTGTGTGTGTGTGTGTGTGTGTGTGTGTGTGTGTGAGAGAGCTGCAGTTCCGAGGTAGACACTGACTATTCATAGTATGTTAAAGAATTCTAGTGAACCCTTTTGGACCACACTGTCACATTGAATTCTAGTGAACCCTTTTGGACCACACTATCTGTCACATTGAAGAACTCCGGGTTAAGTGAATTATCACTTCTACCTCTAATCAGCAATCATAGGATTGATTCATGCTCCTCAGATGCCAGGTTAGGGTTACACACAAATGTTCTGTCATGGTCTATGGACCCCCTGAAGTAGCCTTGACCACCCCCTGGCCACCCCATGGAGAAAACTCTAGTTCCGACACTGTATACAGTGTCTTCGGAAAGTATTCAGACCTCTTGACTTTTTCCACATTTTGTTACGTTACAGCCTTATTCTAAAATGGATTAAATAGTTTTTCGCCCCTCATCAATCTACCCAAAATACCCCATCAAGACAAAGCAAAAACAGGTTCTTATAAATGTTTGATAATTTATAAAAATTTATCAAATTAAAACTGAAATATCACATTTACATAAGTATTCAGACACTTTACTCAGTACTTTGTTGAAGCACCTTTGGCAGTGATTACAGCCTAGAGTCTTGGGTATGATGCTACAAACTTGGCACAAGTGTATTTGGGGAGTTTCTCCCATTCATCTCTGCTGATCCTCTCAAGCTCTGTCAGGTGGGATGAGGAGCGTTGCTGCACAGCTATATTCAATTCTCTCCAGAGATGTTCGATCGGGTTCAAGCAGGTTTTCATCAAGGATCTCTCTGTACTTTGCTCTGTTCATCTTTGCCTCCATCCTGACTAGTCTCCCAGTCCCTGCCACTGAAAAACATCCCCACAGCATGATGCTGCCACCACCATGCTTCACCGTAGGGATGGTGCCAGGTGTCCTCCAGACGTGACGCTTGACATTCAGGTCAAAGAGTTCAATCTTGGTTTCATCACATCATAGAATCCTGAGAGTGTTTAGGTGCCTTTTGGCAAACTCCAAGCGGGCTGTCATGTGCCTTTTACTGAGGAGTGGCTTCCGTCTGGCCACTCTACCATAAAGGCCTGATTGGTGGAGTGCTGCATAGATGGTTTTCCTTCTGGAAGGTTCTCCCTGTCAGAGTGACCATCGGGTTCTTGGTCGGGAGGGAGTCAGGGAGTCTGGAAGGGCATCAAGGAATCTTTGGGTTGTCCAACAATTTATAGCGCGGCTTTTGATCATCTTTGGTTGGAATCTAAGCAAATCATTTATTTTGCGATTGCAAATGTAATAAGATGGTGGTCCCATAGTCCAGTATTATAAGGAGAAACATTAACTGTAGATCGACAATATCTATTCCACGGGACAAAACGACACTGAACAAAAATATAAACTCAACATGTAAAGTGTTCGTTTCATGAGCTGAAATAAAAAATCAGAAAAAAATATTCGATATGCACAAAAATGGAGATGCAAAACTCGATACGGCTAGCACCGCAGCGTTGTGCAATGTGACATGCACTGCAGAACAAAGAGGAGGAATGTTAGTTTGGTCAGGTTAGTCTGGTCAAGTAGGGTGGCAGTGGTGATTAAGGAGAGTGAGGACAAGTGTGGAGTCTGATCAGCAATGAGTTACAGCTGATGCTTGGGCAAAAAAACGCTGGTTTGTATACCCTAGCCGGCAAGGTGAAAAGGCACTTAACCCTAATTTCCTCCAGGGATTTAACAAGTGACATCAATAAGGGGTCATAGCTTTCACCTGGATTCACCTGGTCAGTCTATGTCATGGAAAGAGCAGGTGTCCTTAATGTTTTGTGCACTCAGTGTATAGCTGTGCTACATTACATGGGCCTCACGAGCCTGACAATGGCTTATCCCGCTGTCTGCTGGAGAATGGGATGAGAGAACCTTTCACATACACAAGCCCCTCCCACACTGTCACTCGGGTATAAGTCCCTCCCATCCCCCCTATAAAGCCTCTCATTTGGCTGTGTACACTCAGACTAATAGGTAACTCTATAGCCTTGAAAAAGACACTGGATAGACCGGATAGATTGAATGTATGCAACTGGGAGCCATTGGGATACATACTACTCTTTTTCCTCACAACCTCCCGGTGAAGTAAAATTGTTTTGAGACTGAGGTAAGTCACCTCTGTCATTTGAACTTGTGAATGTATCTTTTGTTTCTGACTTGTATTAGGTAAAACATATATTTTTTGTTGTTGCTGAAGTCATGGCAGGAATGTATAGACAGGGGTGCTGTCTTTGTTGTCCAAGATGAGCAGTTTTGTGTGTGTGTGTGTACAGAGGTGCAGCTTTCTTACTATATTGTTCTTACTGAAGGAAATAACCCAGTCTCATCCATTTAGAATGTATGGTATTCCTGAACACAGAGGAATTCTTGCCAATACAGTTTTTGTCCAGCTATTACATTAGGCCAAATGTAACCCTGCAATAAAGGAATGACCAGGGGCTGGAGGGAACCTGCCTTTTGGACCCTCTTATGTAAGCATGGTATAATCCAGGTATACTTTTGGAGCCAGGAGATTGTCTCAACTACTCGTGGGGAAAGGTGAGAATTGTACTGTTCTGGAAATCATGCTAATTCATTTCATTGTTATTCACAGGTTCTAGCCAATATGAAAGTGGCTCTTCAAACCACCATCTGCTTGTGTGTTCTAGCCACAATTTTACCTCTGGTGAAAGGCACCAAAGTTGGCCTCAACTCCAACTTGAAAAAGAGGTAAGCTGATTGATGAAAGACGAACAGTGGCCACCATCTAATTCAATAGAGTGTACAGGATTATTGGATAGGGTGTGTGCTCTGTCTTTGATATGTCTCGGGAGAAGTGGGTTAGTTCTGCATTAACCAGGCCTTCTCGTTTGGTAGATTTAGAGGCTGGCTACCGAGTCGCTTGAGGGCAGCACTCCACAGCAGCTCTGCCTTAGACTCAGGGATCCTCAGTGGACCAGGGCAGAGAGAGGAGACGGACTCCTCTGTATTTAATTCCAGGTAATCACATTATATTTAAATAATGGTCACTGTTTCTTGTTTTGGTTTTACTGCTATAAATGTCACGTTCGACTCTTTTTTTTGGTCAAGCCCATTTACATTTCAGTCATCTTTAGAAATCTTCGTAAATCTCTGATTTCTTGTCTCATCTCCTTTGATCTCTTTCAGGTCCAGAAGATCCATTGTGACCTCAGTGAAAAGACCTGGCTGTTCTCTGGGAACATGCACCCTGCAAAACCTGGTCCATCGGCTGCACATCCTCAACAACAGGTTAAAGGTCAACAGAGCCCCGGAGGATAAGATCAGCTCGCAGGGTTATGGTCGCCGCCGCCGCAGGTCTCCCACAGCTCTATGCTTTGCTAACTCTCCATGCGGAGAGATTGAGATTGGGCTGGAGCAGCGAGAGCCGCTAAGGAATCCATCTACAGGCCACCCTGTTCAGACAAACTTGAGTCAGGCAGAGAAGAGGAGTGTCAATCTAGTGAATGCCAGGTGCTTTTTTTGGCTGGCTGAGATACTGCTGAGGTCCTATTCCTAACCATTCCCTTCCTGTGTGGGGGAAAGGATGGACATAGTCAATGGAGTAGGAAATGAATTTCATGCCACTGTGGATGAAAGAAAGCAGTGAAAGAGGGAAGCGATAAGAAGTGTCTGGATTTTTTCAGTCCAACATTTCTAGTGTTAATTCAGGCCATAAATTAACACTCATTGGTGTAAAACACCAAGTGTTGGTTTTAATAGCCAGAGTTAAACCAAAACCATGCCCATTATTATCATATTTCCTAGCATGCTCTATTGCAGGTTCATTTTTAATTGTTTCACCATGCTATGTTTTTGCATGTACATTAATTAATCTTATGCTTCTCAAATATAAATAACATTTTTTCTAATCCAATCTGTTACTTGATCTTATTGCACCTGTTACTGAAATGGTTGTTCCTTGTTTCATATGTTTATCTTCCCAACCCTGCTGTCATTTTTAATTCAGGTTGCAGGTGAATAAAAATTCCAAATGCTGGATATTCTCACTAGCTAGATTCCAATTGGAATTACATGGAACCCAAACTGGCTGCGTGCGTGCGCCATCGTGCATAAATGTATTTTGTCCCCCTACACAAAACGCGATCGCGACATGCAGGTTAAAATATCAAAACAAACTCTGAACCAATTATATTCATTTGGGGACAGGTCGAAAAGCATTAAACATTTATGGCAAGCTAGCTAGCTTGCTAGCTAATTTGTACTTTTTAGCTAGCTTGCTGTTGCTAGCTAATTTGTCCTGGGATATAACATTGAGTTATTTTACCTGAAATGCACAAGGTCCTCTACTCCGCCAATTAATCCACACAAACGGTCAACTGAATCGTTTCTAGTCATCTCTCCTCCTTCCAGTTTTTTTCTTCTCTTGACTTTATTTTGCGATTGGCAACTTTCATAAATTAGGTGCATTACCGCCACCGACTTTGTTTGTCTTTCAGTCACCCACGTAGGTATAACCAATGAGGAGATGGCACATGGGTACCTGCTTCTACAATCCAATGAAGAGATGGGAGAGGTAGGACTTGCAGCCTGATCTGCAACAGAAATAGAACTGACTTCTATTTTAGCCCTTGGCAACGCAGACGCTAGTTGGCACGCGCGAGCAGTGTGGGTGCAATAATTGAATAACAGATTTCTAAATGTATTTTGCAGCGCACGTGACGCGAGCGGTGTAGTCCGCCTGTTAATGTCAACTACTGTAAAAGGCCTCTCTTACCATGGGATTTGGGCTGGGACTGGAGCCTAACAGGAAAAGAGGACCTATATAAATGCTATTGACTTACAAATTCAACATATACCACCAATATCAGTTCAAAACTAAATCAATGGTGGTGAGAGAAGCATTGCACCAGAAATACTGTATTTGGGACTACAAAGATCTGCAATGTTTGGTTATCAAGGCCTTGGATTCTGTATTTTGTGCTCATTGATACTGTACTTGAACTTGAGTTTGTGTCCATATCGAGAGAAGTGCAATTTAAATACGAGTACATAGTGCATTCGGAAAGTATTCAGACCCCTTAACTTTTTCCTAAATGTTTTAAGTTACAGCCTTATTCTAAAATAGTTTAAATTGTTTCCCCTCATCAATCTACACACAATACCCCAAAACGACAAAGCAAAAACATGTTTTTAGAAATCTTTGCAAATGTAATTTAAAAAAAAGGAAATATTACATTTACATAATTATTCAAACCCTTTACCTAGTTGAAGCACCTTTGGCAGCGATTACAGCCTTGTCTTCTCGGGTATAACGCTACAAGGTTGGCACAGCTATTTTCAGGTCTCTCCAGAGATGTTCGATTGGATTCAAGTCTGGGCTCTGGCTGGGCCACTCAAGGACGTTCAGAGTATAGTCCTGAAGCCATTCCGGAATTGTCTTGGCTTGTGCTTAGGGTCATTCTCTCCAGTCTGAGGTCCTCAGCACTCGAGAGCAGGTTTTCATCAAGAATCTCTGTACTTTGCTCCGTTCATCTTCCCTCAATCCTGACTAATCTCCCAGTCCCTGCCACTGAAAAACATCCCCACAGCATGATGTTGCTGCCACCACCATGATTCACCGTAGAGATGGTGCCAGGTTTCCTTCAGACATGACGCTTGGCATACAGGTTAAGAGATCAATCTTGGTTTCATCAGGCCAGATAATATTGTTGCTCATGGTCGGAGTCCTTTAGGTGCGTTTTGGCAAACTCCAAGCGGGCTGTCATGTGCCTTTTACTAAGGAGTGGCTTCCGCCTGGCCACTCTAACTGAGTGCTGCAGAGATGGTTGTCCTTCTGGAAGGTTCTACCATCTCCACAGAGGAACTCTGGAGCTCTGTTAGAGTGACCATCAGGTTCTTGGTCACCTCCCTGACCAATGCCCTTCTTCCCCGATTGCTCAATTTGACTAGGCGGCCAGCTCTAGGAAGAGTCTTATTGGATCCACAGAATTGTTTTGGTACCCTTATCCACAGGTGGACTCCAGCCAGTCAAGTTGTAGAAACATCTCAAGGATGATCAATGGAAACAGGATGCACCTGAGCTCAATTTCGAGTCTCATAGCAAAGGGTCTGAATACTTATGTCAATAAGGCATTTCTGTCAGGTTTTTTTTAAACCTGTTTTCACTTTGTCATTATGGGGTATCATGTGTCGATTGATGAGGAGGAAAAATTATTTCGTACATTTTAGAATAAGGCTATAACGTAAGAAAATGTGGAAAATGATAATGATGGGTGTGGTTTTGATGGGAACATTTTACTCCCCACAGAGTAAAACTGACAAAATCGCACTCTAACATTCAACTCTGTTTATTAACACCAACAGTGGGGTTCTTTTACACCAATGAAAAGTTCATTTAACACTTACAGGGATAATTTAACACCTGAATTAACACTAGAAATGCTACACTGAAAAATCAACACAAGGTAACCCTGGCCAATTTTCTGTGTATGATATGAAATAGAGTATAACGGCTTTGTAACATGTATGATTAGCAGTTGTGCAGTGTAGTACTGCAGTTTAATGTGTCAATAGCTACTTGGTCATGTATCATGTTTATGTGAAGCTAAGCAACATGGTCAAACATTAAAATATCCATACACCTAAAGTTATATACATTTTTTCCCTTCGCTTCAGCGGTTTCATTCAGTGGCGTTATGAATATTTTAAGTCATGGTAAACAGACTGTGATGATTCTGCTCTTTGGAAAGTGGTGACATTTGTTTGGCTGACCAAATCTAAACATGGTTACTGAAAACGCAAGTGGAGATAAGGGGTCCATTAGGCTGCGTTTACACAGGCAGCCTAATTCTAATATTTTTTTCACTAATTGGTATTTTGACCAATCAGATCAGCTCTAAAAAAAAGATCTGATGTGAAAAGATATGAACCAATCAAATACCAGTCAATGAACCAATTAATGGAAAAAATATTAGAATTGGGCTGCCTGTGTAAATGCAGCCTTTTTGTTTGGCAGTTCTCAGAAGATTTGGGTCAGGAGCCAGTGGAATTGTGGTGCTACTTTGTTATGTAGCTATCTGACAGTAAAGCATGAGGGAAGGCAGCTTGCAAGGGAGATTTTGAGAAGTGTTCTACTGCCATCTATCTTCCTCTGTGACTACTTACAGTAATGTAATTGCGCTTCTTCAGCCATCCTCATGTTCCTGTGTGTTTTGTGAAAAAAACCTTGACCCCCATCAATCCACCATCTTTGCTTTTAAAAACAACAACAAGCTCTTGGAGATGGCATGTATTTACTTAATCTGCATTGATTGATTATTAATATGGTTTAAAGGTCCCGCACAGTCATCCTGATTTCTATGTAAAATAGCCTTTTGAGTGACCAAAACATCCCCCGTAATATTTTTCCCAATACAAATTCTATGAATTCGAGAAAATGTACATTTTCTCTCATGTCTAACTATCAGGAAGTCTGAAAAGACAGGCTGAGTGGGAGGGGAGCTAATAGCTGAGTGGGCAGGGAGCTCATCTTGACTGACAGTGCTTTGAAACACCTATGTCAACAAGTGACATGGACACATTGAGGTCATCTCAAATCAAGTCAAAAATCAAATCAAATTGATTTATATAGCCCTTCGTACATCAGCTGATATCTCAAAGTGCTATACAGAAACCCAGCCTAAAACCCCAAACAGCAAGCAATGCAGGTGTAGAAGCACGGTGGCTAGGAAAAACTCCCTAGAAAGGCCAAAACCTAGGAAGAAACCTAGAGAGGAACCAGGCTATGTGGGGTGGCCAGTCCTCTTCTGGCTGTGCCGGGTGGAGATTACAACAGAACATGGCCAAGATATTCAAATGTTCATAAATGACCAGCATGGTCGTATAATAATAAGGCAGAACAGTTGAAACTGGAGCAGCAGCACGGTCAGGTGGACTGGGGACAGCAAGGAGTCATCATGTCAGGTAGTCCTGGGGCATGGTCCTTGGGCTCAGGTCCTCCGAGAGAGAGAAAGAAAGAGAGAATTAGAGAGAGCATATGTGGGGTGGCCAGTCCTCTTCTGGCTGTGCCGCGTGGAGATTATAACAGAACATGGCCAAGATGTTCAAATGTTCATAAATGACCAGCATGGTCGAATAATAATAATAAGGTAGAACAGTTGAAACTGGAGCAGCAGCATGGCCAGGTGGACTGGGGACAGCAAGGAGTCATCATGTCAGGTAGTCCTGGGGCATGGTCCTAGGGCTCAGGTCCTAGTTGAAACTGGAGCAGCAGCACGGCCAGGTGGACTGGGGACAGCAAGGAGTCATCATGTCAGGTAGTCCTGGGGCATGGTCCTAGGGCTCAGGTCCTCCGAGAGAGAGAGAGAAAGAGAGAATTAGAGAACGCACACTTAGATTCACACAGGACACCGAATAGGACAGGAGAGGTACTCCAGATATAACAAACTGACCCTAGCCCCCCGACACATAAACTACTGCAGCATAAATACTGGAGGCTGAGACAGGAGGGGTCAGGAGACACTGTGGCCCCATCCGAGGACACCCCCGGACAGGGCCAAACAGGAAGGATATAACCCCACCCACTTTGCCAAAGCACAGCCCCCACACCACTAGAGGGATATCTTCAACCACCAACTTACCATCCTGAGACAAGGCTGAGTATAGCCCACAAAGATCTCCGCCATGGCACAACCCAAGGGGGTTGTCTCAAGCACATTGAAATTAGAATGCAAAATCCACATCACATCATGGTTTCACAAATGATTTGTGTTGGTTTATGCAACTGTTTGGTTATTATAAAATAATCAATATAGACAAAAATGTTGGCTGTTTAACGTAGCTAGCTTGCCCAAATGGAAATGTCAGCCATGTTTAATCTGGGACTTTTTCAGTAAGAATTGGACAGGATGAGGTCTGGGTACTATATAGACTGCCAGACAATATTCATAAACAATAACTATCAATGATATCAAGAACTTTTATACTTCTTCCATTTGGCATCTCTTCATGTATTGACATAACTGTATCTGAGTTTTGAGCGACTCTTCCCCCTCTTTTGGTCCACGCTGGCTGAAGACCTAGCTAACCAGTAACTCACCAGACAAAGGGGAGACCTATAAGTATCCTTGCCTTAAATGCCTTAAATTACAGAAAAATCTGTAATTCTAATTGCTGATATTCTGAAGTACATTTTTGGAACCAGTAGACTAGCTGCCTAGCTATGTAAACCGGGCCCCTCTGTGAACACAGTGTGGCAGGTAGCCTCGTGGTTCGAGCGTTGAGCCAGTAACTGAAAAGTTGCTGGATGGAATCCCCGAGCTGACAAGGTCAAAATCTGTCATCTTCCCCTGAGCAAGGCAGTTAACCCACTGTTCCCCGGGTGCTGAAGACATGGATGTAGCAGCCCCCCGCACCTCTTTGAATCAGAGGAGTTGGGTTAAATGCGGAAGACACATTTCAGTTGTACAACTGACTAGGTTTTACCCTACAACACACCTTCTGGTTACAAGATGGTACTTATTGAAATTATGTATGAGAATAAGACGTTACCATTTGTGAACTAAAATGAGAGGCTTTATGTGATGTTACATAAAGCCACTATAATCCCGCCTCCTGAATTCAAGTTTTTAACAGGGGGAGGGGACCAGTAACTTTATAATCAAACTTTATCAATGTACCAGCAATAGTCATTTTTCATACTTTGGTCATCCTACTTTGATCTGGTTTCATCCAAATATTATCCCATTTAAATAAAAACATGATTTTGACTACGCAGGACTTTTACCAGTTTATTGGAATTTGGCTAAGTAGAACATTTTTTACTTTAAATCTTATTTTGGGACATTCAAATAGAGACAGATAGAGACTGTGATTTTAGTCAGTCAACATAGCTGGGCCTTTGACACAGAACAGCATGGTCACCTTATGCCATTATGTTATGAAATGACTACCATTTTATCAGGATTTTAATATTACCCATTGACAGTTCAGTGGAGGCTGCTGAGGGGAGGACGCTTATAATAACGCCAAATTGAATGTTTTGATACCATTCCACCCATTCCACTCCAGCCATTACCATGAGCCCGTCCTCCCCAACCTCCTGTGATTGACATACTCCCTTCTATTTATTTTTAACAGATCTGGGTTGAAATATGTTCAAATGTTCTAATACTTTAAGCGATTGCCTAACTAAGCCTGCCTGGAGTCCCAGATGGGAAGACTATTCTATTGGATCCATTGCACCAGGCAAGCTCAAACTATCCCAGCTAAATTATTTGAAATTATTTCAAATAGTATTTGAACCCAGGTCTGATTTTTTCAAACCAAGTTAGCACATTAGTTGAGAAGGATGTAATTACAGACTGCCATTAGGGGCATTTTCTGATATCGGCATTTCTTAATATAAAGTTACACCCATTGATGCTGGCCATTGGTCCGTGGTCATTGCTTTCGCATCGGGGACAACTGTATCGTTGTAGCTAAGCCTAATCCTTTTCCTAACCTTAACCTCATTCTCCTAACCCGCCATCCTAATTCACCTAACCTGCAACGTTAATTATCCTAACCTGCCACATTAATTATCCTAACCTGCCACATTAATTATCCTAACCTGCAACGTTAATTATCCTAACCTGCCACATTAATTATCCTAACCTGCCACATTAATTATCCTAACCTGCCACATTAATTATCCTAACCTGCCACATTAATTATCCTAACCTGCCACATTAATTATCCTAACCTGCCACATTAATTATCCTAACCTGCCACATTAATTATCCTAACCTGCCACATTAATTATCCTAACCTGCGATGTACAAAAATCACCAGTGTTGAGAAACGATCACCCTCCCTCAAAACACCGGAACTGACCAATGGCAAGCACCAATGGGTGTTTCCTAATACCAAGGGACGACCACATCAAGAAATGCCCTGAATTGCGGTCTGTAATTACACCATATTGCATTAGTTTGGGATGACACTAATTTGGGAAAACAATAATTAGCACATTTCAGACAGGAACTGCCACATATTTGTTTAACAATTTATAAGAAAATTAGGCTACAATACATGCAGTACATAGGTCTTGTCGTTAGGACATTAATATTGTCCTTCGAGCTAGCTCACTGCCAGAGCACACATCATGTAAGATAATAATTACAGGCAGTGAAAAATGTATGCTACACCAATGCCCATGACCGAACAAAAGCAGATCCCGACACACAATCAGATTCAGTGATAACGGATCTACTGACTAGAAAAATACATACACAGAGTCAAGGTATTGGCCTAAAACTGAAGTTTCCACACAATATCATCACTTCATGTTTTTAGAACTAGGTTTCCATGACCAAGGAATGATTGAATTAAAGTCCCACATGTTGTAATTAAATGATGTGAATATTTGTTCCAACTTTGTCAGGGCCTGTTTCAAAACGTGTTATTGCTTTATGCATTCTCACATTATTACAGGAATGATCCTCCAAAGTGACAAATGTTCTGTATTCAAGTTTGTATGGCACCTTATTTAGTACTGCCTGCAGAAACATAGGTAACATAAATATGGGAGGGGGCCCAGTGGCTAAACCCTACAGTACACAGGTAGGTTTATGTTTGCCTGTTGCACAAAAACTTCTGATTTAATAAAGTAAATAAGTAGCTAAATGATTAAAACATTTTAAAACATATACAAATCTGATCATAACAAAATTGGACAGTTCTCAAAATATTCTACCATACCGGAAATGCACCTTCCCAAACAGTGTTGTGTAGCTAGCGTTAGCCTAGCTACTTGCCTTGAGTGGGGCTCTGTCATGAAGTCGAAGCCTTATTCCATCAGAAGGAAACTTGTAAACTGTCTGAGGGTAAGAATTGAGTTACTTAATATTTAACGTTAATAATGCTAGCGCAAATACCTACAGCTGCTCACTAATGTTAGACAGGTGTAAATGTTAGCACTTCTAGCCAGCTGTCGGCTAACGTTATCTAGCGAACGGTTATCAGTCAAAGAGAAGTTTGACGACACCACTAGTTTACTACTGTCGGACGGCAATCGTTTGTTTAGTAAGTAACTGCACAACCTATTTTAACGTCAACCACCACGGAGGGCTAGACATGCTAATAGCTAGCTGTCTTTATATGTGTTTACGACGTCGATAGCTAGCAAGCTGCACAATGCCATATTGTCAAAGGTCTTTGTTTAAAAGGGATGTGCAAATGCTATTCCATCTGCTGTGCACACAACATTTGTTACTGGATCAGATGTTGACCTCTGATTTATAGATATGGATTGTTGAACTGTCACCGTAATCATTACACAAAACAGTTGCCAATCGAACCAAAATGTCCGTTTCTATTGGACAGGTTCCGCAAACAGGCTGGTACCTACCCGAATCTGTCTAATAGAAACGCTAGTTTTGCAATTGTTTGGAGAAATGATTACAAATGGAATCGCAATCGATAGTTAATATTGGACACATTCAGGGTTGTATCCATTCCGCTTAAACAGAAGCAACCGAAACTGGGCGGGACCTACCTGAATGTGTCCAATAGAAACTCTATTTTTGCTGTTTGTTTCCGTATGGTTCTTAAACGGTCAACAGTTTCTGTAATGAATACACCCCAGGTAGGGCACTCGCCCTTTTGATCCATTTTCTCTGTTTGTTACCTTTTGATTTTTAAACTGTAAATGGTTTCTGTAATGAATACACCCTTGTTACAGCAAGGCTGTTTCACTTTCAACTATGTGGCCTGAGAAGTCAGGCCCTGGATGCTCTCATCAGTAGTGCTGAAGATTGGACACAATGGCACTCTAAAGGATACTAACAAAAAGTGAGTACAAAGCACGCCTAATTAGTCAATGGGCACGAAGTAGGGCTTAATAGCCTATGTCCACAATTACACCAAAGCGTTTTATTTGAACAAATACTACATTTTTCTTTCTGTGCTTTCATATTCCCATTTTCTGTCTCTCCCTGCAGGGCAGCATGTCTTCAGGTCATCGGCTGCGAGATGTAGAGCAACAGCACCCCCTGCTGGACAGGGAGGAGTCTGCAGCGGGTTCCGCAGTAGGGGAGGCGGAACGGGTGTGGTTCATTCAGGACGGCTGTGGCATGGTCTGTGCCTTCATCACCTGGTTCCTGGTGCTCTATGCCGACTTTGTGGTCACCTTTGTCATGCTGCTGCCCTCCAAGAGCTTCTGGTACGCTGTGGTCAACGGCGTGGTCTTCAACTGCCTGGCCGTGCTGGCACTCAGCTCGCACCTGCGCACCATGCTCACCGACCCGGTGAGTGAACTGACCACTGCAGGGCCGTGCTCATTAGGGCCCACCGTAACAAAGAAGCGAGGATGCATTGTAATGTTGGGTGACTTGAAAAAGGGAGTGCCTTTGAATGGAGGGCAAGACGGACCATGCAAGCAGTCAGAAAGAATGTCATATGAGAGCACTCTGATGCCCATGGGCACATTATAGGAACCATGCGTGTTGTCCTATTAGCATGAGAGAACTGACTTACGAGGAGTTTCCTTGAGGTTTTGAATGAGTCTGTCCAAACATGTCAGTCTGCCTGTGTCCATTCTGTCCATCCTTGTCTGTTCTTAGGGAGCTGTGCCCAAAGGCAACGCCACCAAGAAATACATGGAGAGCCTGAAGCTGAAACCAGGAGAAGTCATCTATAAGTGTCCAAAATGCTGCAGCATCAAACCTGAGAGAGCCCACCACTGCAGGTGAGAAAGAAATGCGTTGTGTGCTTTGTGTATTATGCTTTATGGTATCTAGGGCCAGGTTCTTTTCCTGGTCTAGTAACCAATATGATGGGTCCTGTTCATTAGTCCACACCGTAGTAAAACTTTTGCAATGGAAAACAAAAAGGAACATTTCATATTGGAGCAGTCCAAGTAGTCCCTGTCAGTTTCAGTGAATTTTCTTCCGTTTGGTGCCTAATGACCATGGTTTTGTTTCCTTCTCCTGTAGTATTTGCAAGCGCTGCATCCGTAAGATGGATCACCACTGTCCATGGGTAAACAACTGTGTCGGAGAGAACAACCAGCGCTTCTTTGTCCTCTTCACTGTGAGTTCCATCTCAGATCCACATTGTTTAAGTCCAGGTGCACAATGGAAATGGTGAAATGCATTTCTAGTACATCAGTCCAATTAATCAACTAATAGGGCAAAATTATGAATATATATTTTTTTTCGCGACTGACATCCCTATTTTATGCTATTGTATAGTTTTGCATGGAAACAATGGGTTTTATAAAACGATTAGGCTAACTGTCATCTTTATTTGTGGCATCTTCTCACCGTGCTTATCATAAAAGCCCGTAAACCAAACAGTCCCTGTTAACTGATTGCTACAAGCAAACATTGGTGCTGCTGTGCTTTTTAACTCTCGCCAGATAGGAGAAATCCAATTTATTATAAGGATAGGCTGTGATCATGTAGGCTGTGGTCGTCAGGTGGCTTTTTGTTGTATCTTTATGCCTATGGGCATTGTCAATGCACAATGAATTGAAATGAATGTTTTACCATCAATACTAGAGTTAAGTCATAATTCCTTTTCTTTTTTTCCCCCCAGATGTATATAGCGATGATCTCCACCCACGCTCTCACTCTGAGTGGGTACCAGTTCGTAACCTGTGTCAAAGTCCAGTGGAGTGGTGAGTGTCGTCATATGAGTCGTTGTCTAAATATACTGTTCCTTTTTTTAAATACAGCTACATTGACTTCAATGTGCCCTGTTTAAAGACACAATCTGGGATTTTCCTTGCCAAAATACTGTACCCATCATAAGTATTTTGTCACTGATCTATATAAAATACACCATAATGTCAAAGTTAAAAATAAATTTATGTAAATGTTTACAAATGTGTAAAAAATAAATAACTCGAATGTCATGGGTGTGTGTACAAGTATTCATCCCCTTTCTTATGGCAACCCTAAATAAATTTAGGAGCACAAATTTGCTTAACAAATCACACAATGGGCCTTCCGAGTGGCGCAGTGGTCTGAGGCGTCACTACAGACCCTGGTTCGATCCCAGGCTGTGTCACAACCGACCGTGACCGGGAGTCCCATAGGGCGGTGCAAAATTGGCCCAGCGTCGTCTGGGTTAGGGGACGGTTTGGCCAGTGGGGGGGGGCTTTACTTGGCTCATCGTGCTCTAGCGACTCCTTGTGGTGGGGACATTGGTGCAGCTGGCTTCCATGTTAAGTGGGCTGGTGTTAAGAAGCGTTGCATGACTCGACCTTCACCTCTCCCGAGCCCTTTGGGGAGTTCATAATTAAAACATTTAAAATAATGTCAAACAATAAGTTGCATTGACTCACTCTGTAATAATAATAATAATAATAATAATAATAATAATAATAGGGTTTAATGTGATTTTTGAATGACTACCTCATCTCTGTATACCACACACACAATTATATGTAAGGTCCCTCAGTCGAGTAGTGAATTTCAAGCACAGATTCAACCACAAAGAACAGGGAGCCTTTCCAATGCTTCGCAAAGAAGGGCAAAATAAAAAGCACACACTGAATATCCCTTTGAACATGAAGATACTCATTGGGCTTTGGATGTTGTATCAACACACCGAGTCACTACAAAGATAGAGGCGTCCTTCCTAACTGAGTTGCCGGAGAGGAAGGAAATTTCACTGTCACCTAATGGGATTTTAAAACCGTTAGCGTTTAATGGCTGTGATAGGAGAAAACTGAGGATGGCTCAACCACCAGTATAAACACCATGGGACCACGCAGCTGTTATACCGCTCAGGAAGGAGACGCATTCTGTCTCCTAGAGATGAACGTACTTTGGTGCGAAAAGTGCAAATCTATCCCAGAACAACAGCAAAGGACCTTGTGAAGATGCTGGAGGAAACGGGTACAAAAGTATCTATATCCACAGTAAAACAAGTCCTATATCGATATACCCTGAAAGGCCGCTCAGCAAGGAAGAAGCCACTGTTCCAAAACCACCATAAAAAAAAGCCAAACTACGGTTTGCAACTGCACATGGGGGCAAAGATTGTACTTTTTTGGAGAAATGTCCTCTGGTCTGATGAAACAAAAATGGAACCGTTTGGCCATAATGACCATTGTTATGTTTGGAGGAAAAAGGGGTGACTTGCAAGCCGAAGAACACCATCCCAACCGTGAAGCACGGGGGTGGCAGCATCATGTGTGGGGGTGCTTTGCTGCAGGAGGGACTGGTGCACTTCACAAAATGGATAGCATCATGAGGAATTGAAAATTATGTGGATATATTGAAGCAACATCTCAAGACATCAGTCGGGAAGTTAAAGCTTGGTCACAAATGGGTCTTCAAATGAACAATGACCCCAAGCATACTTCCAAAGTTGTGGCAAAATGGCTTAAGGACAACAAAGTCAAGGTATTGGAGTGGCCATCATAAAGCCCTGACCTCAATCCTATAGAACATTTGTTGGCAGAACTGAACAAGTGTGTGTGAGCAAGGAGGCCTACAAACCTGACTCAGTTACACCAGCTCTGTCAGGAGGAATGGGCCAAAATGCACATTTTTTTATGGGAAGCTTGTGGAAGGCTACCTGAAACGTTTGACCCAAGTTAAACAATTTAAAGGCAATGCTACCAAATACTAATTGAGTGTATGTAAACTCCTGACCCACTGGGAATGTAATGAAATAGGAACTATTATTCTGACATTTCACATTATTAAAATAAAGTGGTGATCCTAACTGACCTAAAACAGGACATTTTTACTAGGATTAAATGTCAAGAATTGTGAAAAACTTTGTTTAAATGTGTTTGGCTAAGGTGTATGTAAACTTCCGACCTCAACTGTACATATAATAAAATAAAATAAATGTAATATATATACATTGCATAGTATTTTGTGTAGATCGTTGACAAAAAATTGCAATTACATCCATTTTAATCCCACTTTAACAGAATAAAATGTGAAGTAATCCAAGTGGTGACTATTTATGATAAGCATTGTAAGATTGCTATTTATGATAAGCATTGTAAGATTGCTTGTAAACAAAGTCTTTGTTCAGAAAATGTTACAGCTTCAAAATATACTTCAAAATGACCATTTTAATTTTGTGGACAATCATTCTTTGCATCCATAGCTCCATCTATGAATTTGATAGGGGTTATTTTTATTTTGCCCCATCCCTCAGCTTTATAGCAAACCAAGTGGCGGGGCAGCCGTTTTTTGGTTTTCAAATTCAGGATTGCAGCTTCAAATATAACTACATTGAGGTCAGTGTTGATGTCATTATGCTGGATGATGTTTCTGCCCCTCCAGAATGCAGTGACTTTTCCCCTCCGGTGACGGTGATGCTGATGATCTTCCTCTGCCTTGAGGGCCTCCTCTTCCTCAGCTTCACAGCTATCATGTTTGGCACTCAGGTCCACTCCATCTGCAATGATGAGACAGTGAGGAGATTAACAGTATATGCCACTTAGCAGACATTTTTTTTAAATCTTAAAAAAAAAAATCCTAAGTAAGTTTCTGCACAGTGATTGCCTACATTTTCAATTTGTGTTATGTGATTCTTGTGGGAATTGAACCCACAACCTCAGATATACAATGTAGATTAGATGGAGTCTTGTGCATGATTAAGAATTCTTTCCATGTTATACATTACATTCTCAGGTCCACTTCATCTGCAACAAGATGGTGAGGAGCCAAACCACATAGACAAACCATAGATAGACATGCAGGGCTTATTCAGTAGGGCAAAGGCATTACAGAATGCCATTCTACATTGACCATTTCTATCAACAATAAGATTCTCTATTCTGCATGATTGGGATTGGGATTTGTTTCCAAGTGTCCTGCCCCTCTGAACAAGCACATGGTCATGGTAGTGAAGTCCCATTTGTCAATAGAATCAGGAGGGAAATGGGGCCTATTTACAAATGAGACATCAGCCTCCTTCAGAAAACTGTTAGTAATGTAAGAATGTAGAAACTTAGTGGTGGTGATGTTGAGACTCGTGACCTATGGCAGGCTTTTTTACCATTGTGGTTATTTGACCATTAGCTCATCTTTTATTGAATTCTCACCGTGCGTTGCCGTTTACCCCTCTCTCTCTGTGTGTGTGTGTGTGTGTGTTACTAGGAGATTGAGCGTCTGAAGAATGAGAAGCCCACTTGGGAGAGGCAAGTTCGCTGGGAGGGCATGAGGAGCGTGTTTGGTGGCCAGCCGTCACTGCTGTGGATCAACCCGTTTGCCGGTCTCCGACTGCGCCGGCTACTCACTACTAGCTCCAGGAAAGCCGGCGCCGAGTTCTCAGTCTGACCTCTCACATTATGAGCAGCTTCGTACAGGAACTGTCTGGAACGATCTTTGGAACCGGTCTCTGACACCAGGGTCCTGTTCATTTAGGCATCAAACAGAAGAAAACGGATTGAAACAGGAAAGGGACTATGCGGACTTGTCCAATAAGAAACGTACATTCTTGTTTTATTTTTGGTAAATATTTTCCATTGCGTGCCCTAATGAACACGAGCCCGGCTACCAGGAAGACTCCAGTTCTATACAACTGCATGGACAATGGTGCTTCTGAACATCACGTCTCCCCGTAGCTGACATGGAGCAGGAATCAAAAGATCAAGAGACCCATCGAAAACTGTTGAAAGATCAAATGAAAGTGCGCTGTCGTCCTAAAACGGACTGAAACACAACATACTACACAGTAAACATTTCCTAAATTGCCGCCTAAAGGGAGGATCCACTGTATCTCAGAGGACTGTTCTGTTGTTTAGTTATTGACTTCCTTTTAAAGACACTAGTTGTTTTCTGCTCTTCCTCACTCTGGGGGCGCGTGAGTAAAGCCTAATTTATACCTCACGATACATACGCAACACAAGAGCTCAATTAGCTACTCAAAATGACAATCTTGTACTTGTATCGAGTTACAAATTGCTGGACTGCACACGTCTTTTGGCTACGGAACTATGTAGGGTCGCTGTTTTACGTAGCTAATTGGAGATCTTGTATCCTGTATGTAGGGTTTAAATTAGGCTTAAGTGTCCTTCCCTGGCCATCGTTAGCTGCACCTCTGGAAAAACAATGCGCTGGAATTGGTGTTAACCACTACTATAACCATATCATTTTTTTTTTTTATGAAAACAGTATATTGCTGGATATATTGCTGGTGAATCCTGTTGTTTTTGCATACCAAAAAAAAGTGTGTTTACCACTTGTAGGAGTTCAATGAGTTGGGGTGGGGAATGAGGCATATGAAATATGAATAATTCATGCCAGCAAGATGGTAGAGAACTACTATAATCAGCAGTTTGGATTCTGCATGAGGCAATCACATCAACTTTTACTAATGTGTCTGACAAATTAGCTGTGAAGTTGACCATTTTTAAAGGCATAGGAACTGGATTAATTAGCCAAAAGTTAGCATCATGGTTCTTTTTAATAGGTAGTAAGAATGCTATGATCATTTAACTCTAATTTAAAGGTAAACTCAGTGTTGCACGACGTTGACAGCCATATTGGGCCACTTTCCGCAACAACTAAGAGCGTTGAAGCGCGCGGCTAAACTTTTCTGTGGTGCCGTCGTTGCTACCACTTTAGCAGCGTGAAGCACACCCGTGCCTATTGGCAGATACTCTGTGTGTCTCTGAGAGCCAAGTCTTTCATCTCAGTGTCTTCGGTGCTGGTCGTGGCAACGTCATAACGCTGAGTCTACCGTTTAAAAATGGTAATTTGTGTGTAATGGACTATATGACTCCAGCAGAGTCGATGATTATCTCAAACAGTCAAATGCTTACATGGCACTGTATGGTATTTACTTGATCAAGTCGAAATACAGCACTGTACACAACCTTATGAGCTTTCACACAGAACTATGTGCATGTGCTTCCCTCAAGTACTCCATGCTATACACTCCTATGTTATACTCTCCTATGTACACAGAGGAAGTTCCTATCATACTGATCTTAAAATAATTCTGATGAACCGTTATGATTTTTTTCATTTGACATTTGATGGACTGGATAAAGTAATGTAGGAGGACTCGGCTGTTTTTTAAAAATGCTCTTGTTATGAGATTATACAGTATGTTATGTACTTCTGTTTTGAACCCTTTCGTGCTAACTTTTTCCCGGGCTCCCGTTTAAATGAACTTAATTTCTACCTCTCAAATCCTGATTTCTTTGTCAATATTACTGACTGTATAGAAGATAGCAGCACTTCAAAAAGCCCACTTGGAACTGGTGAATGATTTGCTGTACTCAGAAAGCCGTATGTGAAGCACTGGTCCCAATTCGCTCCCTTCCCCTTCCTGTAGCCCTTTGATGTCGACAGATCTCTAAGGTGGAAGCAATATAATGGAAGCTTCACCTTTTACACTGCTTATACCTGTCCAGGCCCTTCAGATCTGCAAACGCTAAAGGGTTATGGCTGAGGGGAAAGGCTAGGGAGGGAACTGGGACCAGCTTAGTCAACGCCATATGTGAAGGGACCTGTATTTTCCCATATCACACAACTCCACCCATCATAGGGAGTAGGATGAAGTTGTCACTAGACACTGACCTTGGGCCAGTTTTGCACTTCCCCCACAATTGGTTAAGTGTATAAGGGGGGTCTAATCCTAGATCTATACCTTGGGGAAACTTCACCCCGGGTTGTAGTTAATCATTCCTTGTCCCACAAGCCACGACACATCCACACTGGCAGACAGCAGCAACCTGCACTTCATTGCTATAAAAACGCATCCATTCAAGAGGACCAGCCATGTTATGTGGGGTATCCTTCATTGTGCTCCTGGCTCTATTGGGTTTGGTGGACCCCCGTCCAGACCTACCAGCGGACAAGGACTTGTTCTGGGGAGCGGACCAGTATGACTTTGCTGTCGTGCTGCGTGCCTCCGGACTGGAGTGCTTCTGGCACTTTGCGCACCAAGGGGAGCGCTTCTACTTGACTTTTATGGTAAGATGTTGTTCTAGCTTAGTAGTACAATAACAGGATATGTTTTTATTGTGCAACATATTTATCTTGGAAAGTTATGCCTACTAATTATTGCCTGGCTTGGCCTGAACATTTTATTAAAAGGCTTAAAATGTATAATATTCAGATAAAAAGTCAATCTGTTCAGGACTTACTCCATTGTCATTTACTGAGGCAGTCTACAGAGCCCCCAACATATGGTTTGCAGCACATGGTCGTCCCATATGACAGTGAACGAGAGCCATCTGTCTGCGTTTAGGTCCAGTGGGTGACTGGTGTCGGCAACGACAGACACTTATCCGTCACTGTCAACTCTCCTAAAGGCTTGCTGTTGTCCAAAATTGACGAAGCTACGGGTCAAATCAACTTTGTAGCTGAGGAGACCGGTACATTGTTCCTCCTTCTGAACGTACACACACACACACACACACAACAACAACAGTACACCCGTTGAAATGTGGTGGAAGTATGTAACTTATTTTTATTTTGAATTCTAGGTTTCTATCAAATGTGCTTCAGCAACTTCCACAACCGATTTGGCAGCATGCAGGTCTTCCTCAACTTTGGGGTGTACTACGACGGTTCTGATGACCAACGGAAACAGAAGGAGGAGAAGAAGAAAGTCCAAAAAGACCTGAACAACACTCTGTCCACCATAGAGGTAATACTCTATTTGGGGTTTGACTGCATGTACGATCCAATATGTTACAATAACTTTTGTCCATTTTACATGGAAATGAATGAGGTCAGCATACACACAATCTTATTGTCCAATATCACGTATCATATATTGTGAGGTTTAAAGAGGAGCATGGGGAGCTCTGCCAAACATGCAGGTTCTTAAAGTGATGAGAGCTGATGCTCCAGAACTTTTGTAGAATTTCAGCCAGTAGTTTTGAAAGTGGTGCTCACGAGCCAAAACACTCTTGTGTACTACATCATCCAATTCGTACAATATGTTACAAATGCTGTGTTAAAAGTTTGGGTTAAGTGGCGAAATCAAGGTCAACAACAACTTGCAAGTTTACACATTGTATTTTCTCCTTCTCCACCCACCTCGTTTTTAAGCCTGGTCGAAGGACAAGGAACACACAGGAGAATGCCATGAAATATACAAACAAAAACAGGTTTTAGTGCAGGTTTGAGAGAAGCACTACCTAAACATGAATTCAACTTCAAATCAAGATAAGTCAAATATATTCTCTCAATTTAGACAGCAACACCTCCAAACAAAAAAAGATTGTATTTAAAGAAACAGCCAATGAAATTACAGGATCAATCAAGAAGGCAGACACATGCGTGATAAACAATGGAGGCTAATTGTCACACCTGTGACAAACTTGCCCAGAAAAATGTTTACATTTCCACACTTTTTTTGTAAATATAAATTTAGGACAATTAAGTACAAAACAATTGGTTGAAGTTCTTACTCAAAGTCTCATTTAAATCCGTCACGTTTCTTTCAAATGTCCCCTTTTTAAAGTCGTTATGGTTCAGTCAGTAACAGGCGCTGCAACACCCCTCCGTGTGTTGTCTGAGACCTTGGGTGCATGGCTTTAGCTCCACTCCTCTTACAGACCCGATGGCTGCGTTTTTAACGTTACGGTGCTGTACTGAATAACCAGTTGAAGTCGCGATTTTAGTATCACATATTGTTGACCTATTATGTGGTCTGAACGTGGTAATGGTAATGCTTTCACTGATTGTGTACAAAGGAAGATATTTCTTACACGATGGTGCTTGCTTTGTTATCCAACGGATCTTGTGTCCTTTGTCATCCTGTGAACCCTGTTCATTCCTGCTGCTGTTTGGGATGTCAGTTCTTGCAACTGGGGTGGGGGCAGAAATAAATAAGGTAATGGGTCAGGCCATAGGTTAGATTTAAATTAGAAAGTCAATCTCAATGTCACATGGATTTTAAAAGGAATAGTGCCAAGGCTGGTTAGTGCCAAGGCTGGTGCAACAAAAATGTGGAGGAAAACTCACCCATGTTGACACCAAACGGATGCTGTTTAACTTTAGTAGTACAGGTACGAAGAATCAAGTTGGTTACCTAGACAAATTTTCCCCACTAGTTATTGATTGACAAGCCAGCCATCTCCTGAATCCTTGCCATATCCTGGCCGCATTTACCCGGCATATTAACTCCCCCAAAAGCTTAAAAACCAAGCTTTTGGGGTTACTACATTTATTTGGTAATAATTTTATTTCAGTTTAGTAAATAGTTTCCATGATTTGTTGTAGCTTACCATAATAACTTGCCCATAGAGCCCCTGATTATGCTCGGAGTGGTTGCAAAGGGAACAGGGAGCAACCAATTCCACCATCCTGAGGCCTCAACAACCTGTAGGGCGACAACATGCAGTAGACTACCCAGGGGTTATACAGTACATGGCCAGCACAGTTTAATGTTATGCCACTCATTGAGAATGTGACACCCTGGCCAAGAGGGCTGTGACAACTCAGTTCAGTACCATAGATCCGCCTACACCACAAGGCAGGTAACAGTTCACTCCCCCTCTGAGTTTCGGCTTCCATAAACCAAGATAACTTTAGGTTTACAAACAAAATGGAGGGAGGATATAACACAAAACAATCAAATCAAACAAAATGGAGGGAGGATATAACACAAAACAATCAAATCAAACAAAATGGAGGGAGGATATAACACAAAACAATCAAATCAAACAAAATGGAGGGAGGATATAACACAAAACAATCAAATCAAACAAAATGGAGGGAGGATATAACACAAAACAATCAAATCAAACAAAAACCTGTTTCAGTGCAGGGAAAGCACAACACCACCTCAGCCACTAAGCCCTGTACCTGGGCGACACACCTCCAACGACGGAAACAAGGCTTCTAAAGAGAGACAATCACATAGAGAACCAGTCACATTGCTCTCAATTAAGCGCATATGGACAGTAATAAGGGCATTCGTCACACCTGTGACAATATCATACGCTACTAAAATGTGAACATGCCCAAACAAACGACAACATACTGTTCAAATACTTGAGTAGGTGTAACTACTTGCTAAAATGTAAAAAAACATTTACACTATTTTTCGACTTAGTCAATGACGGTAATATATGTCTAAATATATTACTCAATGAATGTGTTTGGCCTATCCCAGCATTAACCATGTCAGTTGGTGTTAAATAATAATACCGTTTTAACGCCACTCTCCAAACCACTTTTTAGGAGACTTCCCATCGTGTGGAGGGCTACGTCTTCCACATGTTTCGACATTACAACTTTGGCCGCATGCGGAAAGGCGCCGACTACTACCTCCTCCTCTCCAACTCTAAATACATCACCTGGTGGTCTGCGGTCCAGAGTGTGGTCATCGTCATGGCGGGCTACCTGCAACTCTTCTTCCTCAAGAGGCTCTTCAACACCAAGCCCACTACAGAAGCACCAGAGAGAACTCGCTGCTGAGTCCCTGGGTGCTTTTAGTATTCAGTGCCCTCATGTGCCCTGGTTGGGATGAATTCCATTTGAATTCAGTCAACCAGTAACGACGCCGTCAACAATTTAAGGCCGGGATTCATTCCGATCGCCCCTTTTCGGCTATGCACCTTTTAAAGGCAATATTGTTGCATTTGTGGAGACTGCATTCACGGTAAATGCTGCATATGTTGGCTCAATCTCCAATGACCTTTGAATTTCACGTGCGCTGTTACACGGATCTACCACTGATCGGATACAATCGCAGCCTTAAATTCCATTACATTGATTGAATTAAAATCAAATTGACCCCGACCCTGTTGTTAATGTAAGTGTTACTAATGGGATCTGCTCCCTACGTGTCTATGTTGGAATTGATTAAAGTCGCACACCTTTTGACAAATGTTGTCATTCCAGTGCATATATTTGGTGTGGATTTGAGTTTCTGTGTTCTGACTCAGTGATGGTTAGCAGCACGTTACCGTTGAGCACCTTTTTATTTTACGCAATTAGGTCGTGTTCGTTATGGGACAAGCTTAACATTACACAATGGAAAATGAAAATAAGCCATTCTTATTTGGACTGGTCCAGGTAGTTCCTCCCTGTTTTACTCAGATGAAAACTGTTTTGTGCCTAATGGACACAACTGTGGTTAATCATTCACCTGGGCATGATACAGTATTGTATAATTGGCTCAAACAAAAAAAGTAGCTACCTCTAGTCTACCACTCCCAAACAGTATGAGTTTTGTGAGTGTATGAATGCAGACCATGCATGTTGAGGTGTGGTACTCCGTTCTCGTCATACTCCTTATGGGGCATGGGGGCGGCGGACAAAAGACAGAGCCCCGCTTAGGCCTGAAGGACCACAACCTGTTCCGAGGGTCCGATCGATATGCCTTTGCCATCGTGGTGCCAGCCTCGGGGCTAGAGTGCTTTTGGCACTTTGCACACCAGAGTGGGAACTTCTACCTAACCTACATGGTAAGCACATTTTACCATGTTTTTATTTAACATGTATTTAACTAGGCAAGTCAGTTAAGAACAAATTATTTTTTACAATGCCGGCCAAACCCGGACGGCACTGGGACAATTGTGCGCCACCCTATGGGACTCCCAATTATGGCCGGTTGTGATACAGCCAGGAATCGAACCAGGGTCTGTAGTGACTAAGATGCAATGCCTTAGACCGCTGCGCCACTCGGGAGCCCAAAGGTACATACTGTCTTAACCCAACATCTAGCGACCTCATCAAGAGGTTGGGGGAACAACTGGTGTTGGGTTGACAATTACAAGGTCCCAAGTTCAACCCCCTTTTTCGGGACTACTCCCTGCCTTTGCTAAATGATCTGCGCAGTATTGTGCCAATAAAATGTGCTACAATAATATTGGTTGAAGATAACTTTTAGTTGAGGAAGAGTATAGGAACAAGCTTTCATATAATAATACACCAGTAACTTTATGGAACCTGGCTTGTAATTGCATGACCTTGGACTTATCAGCTAGCTAGACATTTTAACTCCTTATCTTCTTATCTTTGCTTAGCTTCAACGTAGAGCTAAGATAACTGAATGGAAGACTAAAAATAAATTTCGTGATAAAATGGTAGCTGTGTGTGTTTTTAACAGTCGCTTTACCAAGATCAAGTAGTGAATGAATAACACATTTTATCAAGGGACATCTGGTAATTATGGCTGTGCAATGTTCCATGTGTGTGTGTGTAGGTCCAGTGGGTGACAGGACTAGCCAGTGACAACCATCTTTACGTGACCGTCATTTCCCCAGAAGGGGCCCTCATGGCCTCAACAGACGACACCATTGGAGAAATCAACTTCCAAACTGAAGTGACCGGTAAAGTCCACAGACATCTGCTCTTTCATTTGTACAATATTAAGTTGTATTGTCGTGTTGCCGAGAATCAACCATTTGCTATCTCTAGGTTTTTATCAGATGTGCTTGGGGAACTATAAGAACCACTTTGGTGGCGTCCGAGTCTTTCTCAACTTCGGTGTGTACTATGAGGGTGCTGAGGAGATGCAGCGAGAGACAAAGGAAGGAGAACAAGTCCTCAACAATACTCTGTCCAACATTGAGGTACATGATGTTCCTGCACTAGAGTGTTCTGGACTTTCACAATTCATCTGAAGGATATTTCTGATGAGTTTGCCTGCACAAAAAACATTTACACTCCTCGTGTGGTGTCTCCACAGTGCTTGTGTAAACATTTTGTTGTGCAGACAATTCCTGAAAAACATAACGCATCACAACCATTGTATCCAATGCATTTTACATCGGTTGTACAACCGGAGCATCCACGGAGCCTTTTATGGCTTATAGTTGATCGTGTCAATTTGAACAGATTAGAAAACATATCAATTATGCCTAACCTTTTTTTCTAGGAGAGTACCAACAAGATACAAGGTCAAATTTTACACATGTGGCGGCACTACAACTACGCTCGCATGAGGAGAGGTGCTGACCATTACCTTCTCCTCTTCAACCACAACTACGTCACCTGGTGGTCTGCGGTACAGAGTGTGGTCATCATCATGGTGGGCTACCTGCAGCTTTTCTTCCTCAAGAGGCTTTTCCACACAGACACCCATAGACCCCGCTGTTGATGAAGGATGGCTCGTAAAATGTCACACACTGCTTGTGTTGCTTTGTGGATCGTGTTTGTTCAACGTTAAAGGGATAGTTCCTCCAAATGACAAAACATACATATTTTTTTGTTGCTTACCTGGTAAGCAGGCTTTGGACAAGGAGAGATTGCAAGCTATGCGTTGGTTTTGTTGATCTGGCTTTTCTGTCCCAAAAAAATCCCATGCAAGTCATTATCACCCAAGTTAGCATGTTTTACATTTCCTGCACAAATCCCCCCCCCCCAAAAAAATCCAATGAGCTATGATTTCAAACACTATGGGGTGATGAATAGCCATAATATACCTGTGCAAAGGCCATGTTCACAACCTCTCTTTTCAAGATGGCAGCAATTTAGTATATATAAAAAATTTAATTAAATAAAAAATGCACACTTGGAAAGACAACTATTCAAGGTCCGTTGTCTTTCCAATTGTGCAGTTTTTCATAGGTCTTGGAGCCAGTCGTGTCAAGACAGGGACCTCTACACTGATTAGAGTTGTTTTAGGAACTCCAGCATGCACTATTCCTATTCCACATTCTCAATTGAATATGTAGCAAAGTCAAGTTACACTTGAAGTATACTTTAATCTCCAAGTGTAACTTGACTTTCCCTGGGCTACATATTCAGACCAGCAATGTGTGTTTGACTAGACTTATGAAACTTCTATAGAATTGTTGTCATTTCTAGCAGGACAACAATTGATCCCCCCCCCCCACACACAAGCAACAAAGATAACATGTACACTGTATTTATAGTCACTGTAACATGGGCATTTAAACAAGGTTCCTTACATTTCAGCCAGTCTACATCATGGTTGCAGAGCAAGCAAATGGCAAGAGTATAGAAAAAAACAGTCCCTGAGGTAAATCACGGACTTAAAACCTCTTTAGGATCGGACCCTTTTTTTCTTTTTAAGTTTCCGCCTAAAATGACATACCCAACTCTATCTTCCTGTAGCTCAGGACCTGAAGCAAGGATATGCATATTGTTGATACTATTTGAAAGGAAACACTTTGAAGTTTGTGGAAATGTGAAATTAATGTAGAAGAATAACATTAGATCTGGTAAAACATAAGAGAAAAAAACATTTTTTTTTAAATGCAAGGGAAAGGCCGCAATCGTATTGCGTATACCAATCCTTAAAACCCTTTTAAACTAAAATGCTTTACTTTGACCTTTCTTTTTAAAGCAAAGTTGATGTCGATTTAACACTAAAGGCCTCGAGGGGGATTCCCTAAAAACATACAGCTACGACTGGAACTTAGTTTTTGTAGGAGAGCATTTTCACTAACCCGAACCCTTTTCCTAACCTTAACCGAATTCTCTTAACATGCCAAGTTAATTATCCCAACCTGCTATGAAAAAGTAACTTCAGTTTTTTTTTGGGGGGGGGAGGGGAGATCTCAGCCTCGAGGGACCCCACTTCGAGCCAATGACGAGTCTTTTGGATGTCAAGATTTTAAATCAAATAAATGTCATATTTGCTTGTTGAATTGACGTCTTTAGTTTATTATTTATCGTTAATGGCTTCTTTGGTGTGATATCCCATACTGCTAGTGAAGTTGCTGGCTAGCAAGTTAGCGTAAACGAGCGCAACATGTCTCAATCAAAATTGTACAGAAAAGAGTGGGAGTCTGTCCCTGAACAAATGTCAAATCATATTTTTTGCCGAGCTGACCAGTCAATTTGAGTAACGTTATTGTGTGTTCTACGTTATCACGCAATGACATCAGAACGTTATTTAGCAACAAATCAACCTGCCTCTTACCCTGAAAATTAGTTGGCAACACTGAATGCATGACCAGCATAAGTAGCTCAGTTTGGTACCTGCAGGACTTTAGGAAAATGGTTGTCTGCCCCTGCTGTGGGCTATATGTAAAAATAAATATTACAAATTTTAAAATGCAACAATTCAAGAGTTGAATTCATCAAAGAAATCCATCAAAATGTCATTTTGTAAAGAAACATTTCAAAAGAACAGAATAGCCAATTTTTAAAAATGTTACTAAGCTTTGCTAGCCTGAACAATGATGCTGCGAGTGATCACATGGACGCATGGAACAGAGGTTATTTTTGGGAAAGTGATATTTTGAAAAATAGCTCACCTCTTGAATTTGAGTTATTTAAAAGGTGTTTTAGAAACTACAGAATCAGCCCTTAATGATACTATATAGAAATCAAAATGCTCTTTTTTATTATTTATTTACCTTTATTTAACTAGGCAAGTCAGTTAAGAACAAATTCTTATTTTCAATGACGGCCTAGGAACAGTGGGTTAACTGTTGGATAGGTGAAAGCAAGGTTACCACACTCTTTGGAAAAAAGGTTAAATGGCTGCATTTACACAGGCACGCCTATTCGGATCTTTTTTCACTAATTGGTCTTTTTACCAATCAGATCAGCTCTAAAAAATAGCTGATGTGAAAAAAATCGGATGTGATTCGTCAAATGACGAAATTTGTATAGCACCCCTAAAGGATCTATATAGAAGCCTTTTGTAGAGATCATTGGCTACGTTTTCACAGGCATCCAATTCGGATTTTTTTGCCAAATTATTGGCAAAAGATCTGATCTGATTGGTCATAACACTCACGAGCCAAAAGTGGTCCCCATTTGTGTATTAGGTCATCAAATTGTGTACTTTAATTTTTTTGCAATTTGCTAGGAATCCAATTTGTACTATATGTTATGAATTTGTTGTGCTTAAGATCCTGGAGTGCATCTTTAAGCACGTCATACATTACACGATTTTAAGATGTGATTTTGCAACGATTTGGGATCCATGACAAATTTCTGGGATTGCAGGTAAATCGTATAGTTGTAGGCTCCAGCCAAGATGCCCCACCTGTTTTGAGCCACACACTTTTTGCATTAAAAAAAGTGTATACAGTGGGGCAAAAAAGTATTTAGTCAGCCACCAATTGTGCAAGTTCTCCCACTTAAAAAGATGAGAGGCCTGTAATTTTCATCATAGGTACACTTCAACTATGAGAGACAAAATGAGAAGAAAAAAAATCCAGAAAATGACATTGTAGGATTTTTAATGAATTTATTTGCAAATGATGGTGGAAAATAAGTATTTGGTCAATAACAAAAGTTTATGTCAATACTTTGTTATATACCCTTTGTTGGCAATGACAGAGGTCAAACGTTTTCTGTAAGTCTTCACAAGGTTTTCGCACACTGTTGCTGGTATTTTGGCCCATTCCTCCATGCAGATATTCTCTAGAGCAGTGATGTTTTGGGGCTGTTGCTGGGCAACATGGACTTTCAACTCCCTCCAAAGATTTTCTATGGGGTTGAGATCTGGAGACTGGCTAGGCCAATCCAGGACCTTGAAGTGCTTTTTACGAAGCCACTCCTTCGTTGCTCGGGCGGTGTGTTTGGGATCATTGTCATGCTGAAAGGTTTTCACTCAAAATCTCACGATACATGGCCCCATTCATTCTTACCTTTACACGGATCAGTCGTCCTGGTCCCTTTGCAGAAAAACAGCCCCAAAGCATGATGTTTCCACCACCATGCTTCACAGTAGGTATGGTGTTCTTTGGATGCAACTCAGCATTCTTTGTCCTCCAAACACGACGAGTTGAGTTTTGACCAAAAAGTTATATTTTGGTTTCATCTCACCATATGACATTCTCCCAATCTTCTTCTGGATCACACAAATGCTCTCTAGCAAACTTCAGACGGGCCTGGACATGTACTGGCTTAAGCAGGGGGACATGTCTGGCACTGCAGGATTTGAGTCCCTGGCGGTGTAGTGTGTTACTGATGGTAGGCGTTGTTACTTTGGTCCCAGCTCTCTGCAGGTCATTCACTAGGTCCCCCCGTGTGGTTCTTGGATTTTTGCTCACCGTTCTTGTGATCATTGATCCCAGGGGGTGAGATCTTGCGTGGAGCCCCAGATTGAGGGAGATTATCAGTGGTCTTGTATGTCTTCCATTTCCTAATAATTGCTCCCACAGTTGATTTCTTCAAACCAAGCTGCTCACCTATTGCAGATTCAGTCTTCCCAGCCTGGTGCAGGTCTACAATTTTGTTTCTGGTGTCCTTTGACAGCTCTTTGGTCTTGGCCATAGTGGAGTTTGGAGTGTGACTGTTTGAGGTTGTGGACAGGTAAGTTCAAACAGGTGCCATTAATACAGGTAACGAGTGGAGGACAGAGGAGCCACTTAAAGAAGTTACAGGTCTGTGAGAGCCAGAAATCTTGCTTGTTTGTAGGTGACCAAATACTGATTTTTCCACCATAATTTGCAAATTAATGAATTAAAAAATCCTACAATGTGATTTTCTGTATTTTTTTTCTAATTTTGCCTGTCATAGTTGAAGTGTACCTATGATGAAAATTACAGGCCTCTCTCATCTTTTTAAGTGGGAGAACTTGCACAATTGGTGGCTGACTAAATACTGTTTTGCCCCACTGTATATGTGTAAAAAAAAATATATCATTGAGTTTAATAAAGCCGCATACAAACAGGCAGCTCCAAAATGGTGTTTCAGCCTAGCTCAGTGTTTTCTGTGGTGGTGGGGCCGGCCAGCAGAAAATAGGAGCATTGCACCGTGATTGGCTCAGTGTTCTGTCACTCTTGGAGACACTATGTCACCCACCTTTGGTAAGGGTAAACATCAAGAATGTGAGCCCTTTGGGCCCTACCATAGACTTAGATTAGAAGTGCCCTTCCAAGAAGGCTCAAGATTGTAATTTTATCTGTGGCCAACATCAAATAATGTTATCTACAGTAGCTTTGATTGGACTGATCATGTAAACATCTTACTTTCAAAATCTTAGCTAGCAATCTTCGCTAGCAATTGTGTGGTGCACTTCGCAATTGTGCGGTGCACAATTGGCCCAGCGTTGTCTGGGTTTGGCCGGTTTAGGCCGCCATTGTAAATAAGAATTTGTTCTTAACTGACTTGCCTAGTTAAATAAAGGTTACAAGAGAAATAATGAAGATAAATTACAGATAAAATGTATTGGTGCTCATCGGACATTGGACAAAAACATTACACAATTACAAGTTGTTTGGAAGAAATCGGTGACAGTGGCTAACCGCAAGCATTGCAACTGGGAAGTCAGACTGGAAAAATATATTTTGAACGGTCACCCAACTCGGAATTGTAAATCTTTCACTTTGATGACAAAATTTGCCAACGATGGACAGCCACGCACAACAAGGAGACTTCAAAAATGTCTTATGCTGCTTCATAAATGATGTAATATGGAGAAATGTTCAGCCATATCAGCTATGGTTTTTAAAAAGGCAGTAAATGAAGCTGAATGAACTGTTTCACTGCCAGTCAAGGCTCCGCTGCTAGTCCTGTGTAGCGGTGGTAAGGATTCACTCCATTGTGCTGGAAAGAAAGCTCTGCTGCTGGGACAGCTTTATGTAGGCACTTACAGTTTGTGGGCACCGCTTGTTGCTGTTACAGTGGAATTAATGTATTGTTAGTGTTGTGTAGTGGCTTTGCTGGCATGCTTCTAAAAAATGGGGGGTTTGCCCCACCAAGATTTACATGCTAAAATAGCCACTGCGTAGGTCACATAAAATGAGCAGGTCAAAGACATGCGATTATGGGTCTTGCGCTCATAATGGGGGTGCCACCATGAGACTTGTGCAACTTGTATGCAGTCGCTCAGTTACAGCCACAGAGAAGAAGGGGTAATGATTACACTTAGCGCTACGACACATCTGGAAACCGCAAGACCAGAGAGGGGTCTGGACAGGTTCAAAATTGGAGCGAACCTGTGTAATATGAGCACACAGGTTGCAGACTTCAGGATTCCCAGATTATGCAGACACTTTGCATAATGTAAGTGCTCCCAAGATGTCAAGATTTTATTCCTAGTGTAACGGATGTGAAACGGCTAGCTTAGTTAGCGGTGGTGCGCGCTAAATAGCGTTTCAATCGGTGACGTCACTTGCTCTGAGACCTTGAAGTAGTGGTTCCCTTTGCTCTGCAAGGGCCGTGGCTTTTGTGGAGCGATGGGTAATGATGCTTCATGGGTGACTGTTGTTGATGTGTGCAGAGGGTCCCTGGTTCGCGCCCGGGTATGGGCGAGGGGACGGTCTAAAGTTATACTGTTACACTAGTCTAGTGTATGCCTAGCTTTAGGGTTCCATATAGAACTCAACCAACACCAAGGAAGGAAGGATCTGTCGTATTCGAACAAGGCCCTTTAATGAGCACTAATCACCACCCAGCACTGACGATGACTGTGCTCCTGTTTTTGCACAGTACAATTACCTATTTTAATTGTATGGGATTTTAATTAGCTTCATTGTCATAATTAGATCACATCAAACATTAGTCATCATCTGGCCAGCTTAAATGTGAATCAGAATAAACCTGATGAGGACATTTTATGAGATTTACTCTCTCTCTATCTCTCTCTCTCTCTCACACACACACACACACACAATGAGGTAGGCTGCCTCCTACACAACACAGTCATTTCGGGCTGACACTAGGCTGACTGCCGACGTGGACGGAGAACATACAGAAAGGACAATTTCATCCCGAAAAGAATACAAGGTGTTCGTTTGATTAAAACGGAAATTAGCCCACTGTCTAGACTACAGCGTGTCATAATTTGCCCTGCGTATAGGCTACAGGATGGATGTCCAGAGTATGAAATAGAGACTAACCGAGTAGCATATCTAAACCGATGATGAGCTGGGTTACTTCGGGCACAGGGTCGGCTTCGTGCCGCTTCGCCCACTACTTCGTGGTGTGTGGATTGGACACGGAGACTGGTCTAGAACCCGAAGAATTAGCAGGTAAATATTCTGTTGTTGATTGATATTTGCCTAATTAATAGAATAAAAAATGTATCTAAACTTAAGAATTAGCTTACGCAATTAAAGGCGAAAACCCCGAGAGATCTTCAATTGATTGATTGATCAATTTATTTATCAAAGTGATTGGGTGACTGTTCGAGAGGGTTTTATTTGTGTCTGGTAGCAAGTCCAGTGTCATGTGAGAAGTGATGTTCCGTGGCGTGAGACAACGTCGGGAAAACAGAGACTGGGAGCGGTGTTTATTGTTGTCACAGTCACAGCTGAGTGCATATGAAGCCCCTAGTTGGGTACTATGGGGTAACCAGCCCCCCCTAAGAAGAATGTCTAATTGCTGACACAAAAAAGCAATGTTTGGAATAAAATTGGTATGTGGACGAAGGTCATGCTTAGATTAATAAACTATAAAGGAAAACAAATGGCTACAGTTTATTTTGTTATTTTATTAAATGTTTTTTAGAAAAGGGTACCCGGGTAACCCCGGTAGAAGATTAGGGCATAGGGTTTCACAGAAGTGTCTTTAAATCAATTTAATGAGTTTTATTTAGAAACGATTTTGTAAGTAGTAATATATTTTCTTTGGTCTTCCTTTGTTGTTCCTTTTCCTTACAATCCATCATGTACAATTGCACAAAAAAAAAATTGAATAATGCAAGATTTTAGATTTATCCCTTTTTCGTGGTATCCAATTGGTAGTTACAGTCTTGTCCCATCGCTGCAACTCCTGTACGAACATGGGAGAGGTGAAGGTTGAGAGCCCATTCATCCTCCGAAACACAACCCAGCCAAGCCACACTGCTTCTTGACACAATACCTGCTTAGCCTGGAAGCTAGCCGCACCAATGTGTTAGAGGAAACACCGTGCACCTGGCGACCGTGTCAGCATGCATTGCGCCCAGCCCGCCACAGGTGTCGCTTCTGCGCAATGAACATCCCTGCCGGCCAAACCCTCCCCTAACCCGGACGACTCTGGGCCAATTGTGCGCCTAAATCCTAACAGTCTTTAAAATGACATTCTGGAGCAAAAGGTTTTCAATAGTTGTCTTTAATTCATTAAAAAAAGATGATTTGGAATGGAATATAACTAATAACATTAAATAACATTGGAATATAACATTTTAATAACAATAACTTAACTAATTAACCCAGTGTAAAATTGATGTGGCAACTCGCTTATCCTCTGCAACTGCACGATTCTAATTTGTACATTGGTCACAAATAAAGCTATCCCCAGGAAAATTGGAGCACAACTCATGAGCCCACCTTCTGCACTGCTCAGACCTAATCCAGTCCCCACCTGTGACTGAAAACAGGGGGAGAGATGCCAACTGAAAAGCTCACTTAAAAACATAGCTAGCTATCTAGCCATATGACATAAAATGCTGTGTAAAATAGCTAAAAGGCTATAAAGTAACATTAACTGTAAAGCTATCAGTGACTAGTGGAAACATTTACAACTGCAACCAAGTTGCGTTATTTTGTTAATGTATTTTACCTCAGACGATCTGGCAGTAAGGTTGCTAGCTAGCACTCCTAGCAGCTTATGCTAACTAGCTAGCTGGCTAGCATTTACTGCTAGTGAAGTTGCTAGCTAGCAAGTTAGCATAAACTAGCGCTAACTGGGTTAGTCATTGTCTAAATGACAGTTTGCTTCCATTTGGTTCTTAAATGGTTTCCGTTGCCAGACGTAATGAATACACCCCTAGTTTATCACAGTCAAGGTAGAGGTAAGGGTTAAGGTTAGCACTGACCCAGCCAACCCACAGTTACTTCTTCGCTGTGGTTTTATGGCGAACTACGCTCAAAAAGGTGTATTGCCGCCACCAACCGAACGGTGGTGAAAAAACTCAAATAAAGTATTTGCGTTACTGGGTAGGGAAAATGAACATTAGACAAACTACAAAAAATTATTAATAACACATATTCCCATTACTTCAGTCATTTGAAAACTCAAATACCCTACTCAGGCTCTGAGGCCTGAGAGGGTGGGACCGCACGATACAGTATTCCATGTAGTTCCTCTGATGTTAAATATTTTCCACCCAGAAATAGTTCAGCTGCAAAAACAATGACGTCCATTAGTTCTTGACTTCTTTTCAACTTGTGTAGTGCCGTTTACCACCATCGCTATAAAAGACACAAAGTCACTTTATTAAGGTGAAATGTTCTGCATTTATTAGCGGAGGAAGGCGGATCCCAACCATGTATATTATTCCACTCCCAATCACTCTTGTTGATGCTGCAGCAGAGTAGCCCACGCACAGGGACAAACAAGTGAATTAACATCTCGGACATGTTTATTCTGATCTGCACTCATCTGTAGCTGGAACAGGGTGGATGCACACTCAACCAGATTAACAAAAGCCGTCTTGCTGGACTGTGCTTGGTACCAAATTAGACATGGCACTGTCAGGTGTGTGTGGTATCTCGTCTGCCGAGAATAGACCTCCTTGTGAGGTCAAAGGTGGTGCATGGCGGTTCTCCAGGGATAATCTCCTCCACTGATGAGTCCTGTTTTATCACAGACAACCATCTCCCTGTCCTATCCTCCGCTGAAATGGGTGTGGTGGGTCTTGTTCATTGATTATGGCACAAAATGTTTACAAAATGTTGTGCAACACGACACAAAAAAACAAGCCTTTCTTAAAAGGGCCTACTGTTTCGTGCCCTGTAGTGAACACGGCCTGTTTCTTCTGTAGCCAACTCCGTTGTGGTTGTCGTAGCCTACCTTGGGGCCAGAGCCTTACCTGGTCAGGTCACTCGGATGCAGTGGATGGCGTGCTTCACGTTGCCACGGCAACCGCGACAGTCAGCCACGGTGATGCTGTCTTGCCTGAAACCCGAGGGGGAGTGGCCACTTCCAGAGAGTCCCTGGCCTATGGTGTGTAAATGGTATATTGCAGGCTCTTGTATATTGGATTCTCCATAATAAGTCCTTGGTGAGGAGGAGGCAAGGAAGTATGCGTGCGGGCGAGTGCACATATGCATGTGTCCGTGTGTGGGTTCTATTTAGAATAAAACAATTTGAACCTCTCCCCACTGCCTCTCTGTCATTGTTAAATCACAGAAAACACACACAGTCACACCCTGTATTCTGTTTTCCATGTGGAGTTGGAGGAGAACGACAGGGGAGAGAGTATCAAAGGCAGAATATTCTCTGTAGAATGTAGAATACGTCCACAGGGAACATTGCGGGGTGGTAACCGGACACATTTATCCCTCTGTGACTGTCGTCATGCAGCCTAGCTAGCCTAGTGCTTTGTCTCAGGCTATGAAAATGAGAAAAAAAACATCCTTACCCCCCTTCACATTCACAACAGCCCCCCTACTCACTGAGGATCACGTTATCCAGACCATGCAGGGAAAGGAAAGGACAGAACTCAGTATTACTGTTATTAGTTATCGTGTGTGTTTGTGTGTTTCGATAAATGGATGTGTGGGCATGCATGTGTTCTAGATTATATATATTCTTTAATTAATGCATGCTCGTGTTTTTTCGAGGTAGGAGCGGGTGTGTGTGTCTTGGTGTAGCGTTTCCAAGTAAGGACAGTAGTGATAGCAGGTTCCCTGCTGGGTGGGACATGGTTCTACTCCCTGCTGGGTGGGACAGGGTTCGCTCCCTGCTAGGTGGGACAGGGTTCGCTCCCTGCTAGGTGGGACAGGGTTCTGTTCCATGCTGGGTGGGACAGGGTTCTGTTCCCTGCTGGGTGGGACAGGGTTCTGCTCCCTGCTGGGTGGGACAGGGTTCTGTTCCCTGCTGGGTGGGACAGGGTTCTGTTCCCTGCTGGGTGGGACAGGGTTCTGTTCCCTGCTGGGTGGGACAGGGTTCTGTTCCCTGCTGGGTGGGACAGGGTTCTGTTCCCTGCTGGGTGGGACAGGGTTCTGCTCCCTGCTGGGTGGGACAGGGTTCTGCTCCCTGCTGGGTGGGACAGGGTTCTGCTCCCTGCTGGGTGGGACAGGGTTCTGCAATCTGGCCTTCACCAATCTGCTTATGTAACAGCAGGCCATCCTCGTGTGTGTGTGTGTGCGTGTGTGTGTGTGTGCGTGTGTGCGTGTGTGTGTGTGTCTGTCTGGATGGTGTTTTCTGAGAGGTATGTTTGTGTCGGTGAACAAATGTGTGTTCCTTTGAGGGGCGGTGTGTGTGTGTGTGTGTGTGTCTGTCGATGGTGAATGTGTTTTTTGAGAGATGTCGTTTGTGTAATTGGAGAGTGACTGCAGGGAGACAATCTGCTCTTGTTGGCCTCTCAATAGATGCCCCTTGTGTTTCTGCAGCCCTAATCAAATGTCACATGACGTTCCCGGCTGGAATGCCAGATCGTCGTGGTTTCATCTACCGGCTGCTCCCGGCCGGCTGACTGTCACACGAAGGACATTAGTGTCGGAGAGGGAACCCCCACAGTGGGCTGTTCAGGGACGCCGAACTGTCGTCCGGTTTGGAACGTGTGATATTGCTGGATTGGAAAATGCTTTTTTAAGAATGGACATTGAACAGGTGTCAAGGGAAGTTTTGATTTTTAGAGCCTACTACAACCTTGCTTAAAGGAATCATGAACGCAGCCTGTGATTAGTTTGTGTGAAGGAAGACAAGGATGGACTTAGCTCCTGTTGGCTGTACTGTAAAAAGACCTATTGGACTCCTATTAGGCTATATTCAGTCACATTGAAAAGCTGGTGGTTATGCTTGTACAGTCGGTTTTGACCTCACATGAGCTCTTGGTTTCTTCTGTAACCAATCAATGATCAAATCCGAGTCATCCATTCCGTGAATGCGTTATCCCTCTGAGCTAAAGCCTTCATGCAAGCTCTCCAGTGTGGAAACAGTGGTGCATATGATTTCAGCATAGTTCAGCAAACCACTACATTTATTCAGGAGACGAAGACCACTTGGAGATTCTTATAATTGAGACGGAGTGTCTGCTCCTTGAATGAAAGCCTGTTGTCATTCTGTCTTTTTATCGGTCTGCCCACCTCCGTCTCCCTCCTTCTCCTCTTGCCCATCCGAGGGTGTGATGAATTGAATGTGGTGGGGCAATTGAGTTGGGCGAAGATGAAATTACATCGCTCTTTATATAGTCAGTCATCCCTGTCTCAATCTGTCCGTTTTGAAGGATGGGACGCTGCGTACGACTGTTAATCACACATTTAAATATCTATTAGCCGTGAAATGTCAGCTGCTTTATCATAGGCCTCTTTGTCTTTTAGGTTTCGGATCACACCTCTGTACGTCTGCGTATCTACTGTATGGGAAAATTGGGTGATTTTTACAGAATGCCTACTAGCATCCAATGAAATTGTATGCATTTGTAATCTTATTTAACATCACCAACACTATAGACCAATGAAAACCAGATGTCATCCTGTGATCCAATCAGCAATGTTCATTAGGGCATCCCATAGCAACATGTTTTGAAATGTTTCGCAACAGTAAACCAAGTCAAGAGTTTCTTATTGGACAAGGTCTGGTAGTGCCTCCCCATTTGGATTGTTTTCCTTCCGTAAGTGGGCCTACTGAACCAGACTCAGGTTCGACAGCGAAAGGGTTATATGTGGCATAAAAATGGCATTGTCCTCTTCCTGTCCTGAGAACTGATGTGACTGACTGAACTCCCCTTGAGAAATCTAGCCATGCTTGAAGAGGGATCCTGTGACGTTGAGATTTGCAGCAGTGTCTCGGAGACGTTTCAGTCCCTGGAGTGGAACCGTGAGACTAAAGGCCCGTTCCAATGCGAAGGAATTGCCGTCTTAATTCTTTCTACTGTTCCTCCTTCCTTCCTCTGAGTAATCACTGATCCGTCATGGCAGAATTGGTGTTAGCATACATGTACATCGTAGAATCGTGCTTTCACCTATTCGATGGTTTTACTTCTAAGTAGGATAGATGCATTTTCGTAGCTGATTTCACAGTGCTGTGTGGGAGATGTCTAGCTAGGGCAATGATGATTATGATAGTCGCACAGCCTAACCGAGGCCCCATTTTTAATCTTTCATCCGCAGAACAAAAACAAGCCACCCTCCCCTCCCCCTCCCTGCTTCACCATCCTGTTAGCTCCCTCTTCTTCCCCCTCTGCTTCCATATCTCCCTATCCCTCTTCGCTTTCTGTCTCTTGAACCCTTTCATCTCCTACGATTCTCTCTCTCTCTCTCTCTCTCTCTCTCTCTCTACCTTTTGTCTTTAATGTGGTCAGCAACTTCCTAATATTTGACCTCCATCTCTGACACTAAACAGCTCAAAAACAACAGTGTACCATTCATTCACCAGTGGACTGTTCATTTCAAGTGCTTATGTTTAAAATGCGTCCCCGTGAGACCTTCAAAGAACAGGTTCAGTGAATGGACATGAGCAGTGAAACCCATTCCCAGGCACGGAGTGAATAGAGATTTGATCACAGGTGGCTTGCAGCACCTTAATTGGGTAGGATGGGCTCTGGAGCCATCTTCCCCTCACCAGCCTCCTGTGGATTTCGCACAGATGTTTGATGTTGCCTCATGGCTGTGTGTGCGTGCGTGCGTGCGTGCGCGTGCGTGTGTGTGTGTGAACCTACCTATCTGGGTCAGCTAATGAAACGTAGCGACTGACTTCCTCTCCAAGGCCCCGGCAAACTTAATGCCGGCGGAAATGGTGACCATGGCAGCCAGACGTCCCTCTCTTCTCGACGGCTAGGCTCAAGGCTCTTCTGGTTTCTCCCTCCCTTTGCTTTTTTTTGTTGCCCTGAGGAAGATCAAGGCTTGGTAGATAACGCGTCACAGTGTGGTCTTAGTGTTTGTCACATCTCTTGAGCTACACTGTTGGTTAAGGGCTTGTAAGTAGGCATTTCACAGTAAGGTCTATACTTGTTGTATTCGGCGTGTGTGACAAATAAAATTGGATTTTGATTTGATCTCTGCGTGTCATGTCCCTTGATTATAATACAAATAGAGGACCAGAATGGTAGAACGCTCAGCAAAATAGTGTCACTGTTGAGTTTTTTTGATACCAGCTCTGATTCACTTCCTTATCACACCGATATCCAACATTGGCTGCCCTGTTCTCATAACATCGCATTCGTACAATGGCTCCCACCCAACAGAGTCGTTCTCAATAGTGCACACCATAGCAAAACGTAAATGAGGGTTTCCCCCGCAGGAGGCTGAAAAGATTTGGCATGTGACTGGCTGCATCACCGCTTGGTTTGGCAATTGCACCGCCCTTGACCGCACAGCTCTGCAAAGGATGGTACGGACAGCCCAGTACATATCTGGGGCCGAGATACTAAGCTATATGGAATTGTTTTAAGGTCATACCAAGGATCATTTTGCTATTTGATTTGGAATGTTAAGACCCCTTGAAGTGTATATATATATCTAAAAAATGATTTGGCCTTCCTGCTATTAGCCCAATAACATTCATTACATGGAACAACAGATAGTCCCCCCTCAAACAAATCTGAAGGAAGTTTGTTCTGAGGTGTCTGTCCTATATCTGAGAGATATAAGAAAGATCAGGATATTTTAGCCTGTATTCATACTACCCACCCACCAGCCTGCATTCATACTACCCACCCACCAGCCTGCATTCATACTACCCACCCACCAGCCTGCATTCATACTACCCACCCACCAGCCTGCTTTCATACTACCCACCCACCAGCCTGTATTCATACTACCCACCCACCAGCCTGCATTCATACTACCCACCCACCAGCCTGCTTTCATACTACCCACCCACCAGCCTGCATTCATACACCCACCCACCAGCCTGCATTCATACTACCCACCCACCAGCCTGCATTCATACTACCCACCCACCAGCCTGCATTCATACTACCCACCCACCAGCCTGCATTCATACTACCCACCCACCAGCCTGCATTCATACTACCCACCCACCAGCCTGCATTCATACTACCCACCCACCAGTCTACCATACTACCCACCAGCCTGCATTCATACTACCCACCCACCAGCCTGCATTCATACTACCCACCCACCAGCCTGCATTCATACTACCCACCCACCAGCCTGCATTCATACTACCCACCCACCAGCCTGCATTCATACTACCCACCCACCAGCCTGCATTCATACTACCCACCCACCAGCCTGCATTCATACTACCCACCCACCAGCCTGCATTCATACTACCATTCACCCACCAGCCTGCATTCATCTACCCACCCACCAGCCTGCATTCATACACCCCACCCACCAGCCTGCATTCATACTACCCACCCACCAGCCTGCATTCATACTGCCTGCATTCATACTACCCACCCACCAGCCTGCATTCATACTACCCCACCAGCCTGCATTCATACTACCCACCCACCAGCCTGCATTCATACTACCCACCCACCAGCCTGCATTCATACTGCATTCACCCACCCACCAGCCTGCATTACTATACCCACCAGCCTGCATTCATACCCACCCACCAGCCTGCATTCATACTACCCACCCACCAGCCTGCACCCACCCACCAGCCTGCATTCATACCCACCACCAGCCTGCATTCATACTACCCACCCACCAGCCTGCATTCATACTACCCACCCACCAGCCTGCATTCATACTACCCACCCACCAGCCTGCATTCATACTACCCACCCACCAGCCTGCATTCATACTACCCACCCACCAGCCTGCATTCATACCCCACCCACCAGCCTGCATTCATACTACCCACCCACCAGCCTGCATTCATACTACCCACCCACCAGCCTGCATTCATACTACCCACCCACCAGCCTGCATTCATACCAGCCTGCATTCATGCATTCATACCACCCACCAGCCTGCATTCATACTACCCACCCACCAGCCTGCATTCCTACACCCACCAGCCTGCATTCATACTCCCACCCACCACCTGCATACTACCCACCCACCAGCCTGCATTCACATAAACCCACCACCCACCTACCCACCCACCAGCCTGCATTCATACTACCCACCCACCAGCCTGCATTCATACTACCCACCCACCAGCCTGCATTCATACTACCCACCCACCAGCCTGCATTCCTAGCCTGCATTCATACTACCCACCCACCAGCCTGCATTCATACTACCCACCCACCAGCCTGCATTCATACTACCCACCCACCAGCCTGCATTCATACTACCCACCCACCAGCCTGCATTCATACTACCCACCCACCAGCCTGCATTCATACTGCACCCACCCACCAGCCTGCATTCATACTCACCCACCAGCCTGCATTCATACTACCACCCACCAGCCTGCATTCATACTACATTCATACTACCCACCCAGCCTGCATTCATACTACCCACCCACCAGCCTGCATTCATACTACCCACCCACCAGCCTGCATTCATACTACCCACCCACCAGCCTGCATTCATACTACCCACCCACCAGCCTGCATTCATACTACCCACCCACCAGCCTGCATTCATACTACCCACCCACCAGCCTGCATTCATACTACCCACCCACCAGCCTGCATTCATACTGCCATACACCCACCAGCCTGCATTCATACTACCCACCCACCAGCCTGCATTCATACATTCATACCCACCCACCAGCCTGCATTCATACTACCCACCCACCAGCCTGCATTCATACTACCCACCCACCAGCCTGCATTCATACTACCCACCCACCAGCCTGCATTCATACTACCCACCCACCAGCCTGCATTCATACTACCCACCCACCAGCCTGCATTCATACTACCCACCCACCAGCCTGCATTCATACTACCCACCCACCAGCCTGCATTCATACTACCCACCCACCAGCCTGCATTCATACTACCCACCCACCAGCCTGCATTCATACTACCCACCCACCAGCCTGCATTCATACTACCCACCCACCAGCCTGCATTCATACTACCCACCCACCAGCCTGCATTCATACTACCCACCCACCAGCCTGCATTCATACTACCCACCCACCAGCCTGCATTCATACTACCCACCCACCCACCAGCCTGCATTCATACTACCCACCCACCAGCCTGCATTCCCCACCCACCAGCCTGCATTCATACTACCCACCCACCAGCCTGCATTCATACTACCCACCCACCAGCCTGCATTCATACTACCCACCCACCAGCCTGCATTCATACTACCCACCCACCCAGCCTAGCCTGCCTGCATTCATACTACCCACCCACCAGCCTGCATTCATACTACCCACCCACCAGCCTGCATTCATACTACCCACCCACCAGCCTGCATTCATACTACCCACCCACCAGCCTGCATTCATACTACCCACCCACCAGCCTGCATTCATACTACCCACCCACCAGCCTGCATTCATACTACCCACCCACCAGCATTCATACTACCCACCCACCAGCCTGCATTCATACTACATACCACCCACCAGCCTGCATTGCATTCATACTACCCACCCACCAGCCTGCATTCATACTACCCACCCACCAGCCTGCATTCATACTACCCACCCACCAGCCTGCCTGCATTCATACTACCCACCACCAGCCTGCATTCATTCATACTACCCACCCACCAGCCTGCATTCATACTACCCACCCACCAGCCTGCATTCATACTACCCACCCACCAGCCTGCATTCATACTACCCACCCACCAGCCTGCATTCATACTACCCACCAGCCAAAAATACACATACAGCCTGCATTCATACTACCCACCCACCAGCCTGCATTCATACTACCCACCCACCAGCCTACTACTACCCACCCACCAGCCTGCATTCATACTACCCACCCACCAGCCTGCATTCATACTACCCACCCACCAGCCTACATTCATACTACCCACCCACCAGCCTGCATTCATACTACCCACCCACCAGCCTGCATAAATACCAGCCTGCATTCAAATACTACCCACCCACCAGCCTGCATTCATACTACCCACCCACCAGCCTGCATTCATACTACCCACCCACCAGCCTGCATTCATACTACCCACCCACCAGCCTGCATTCATACTACACACCCACCAGCCTGCATTCATACTACCCACCCACCAGCCTGCATTCATACTACCCACCCACCAGCCTGCATTCATACTACCCACCCACCAGCCTGCATTCATACTACCCACCCACCAGCCTGCATTCATACTACCCACCCACCAGCCTGCATTCATACTACCCACCCACCAGCCTGCATTCATACTACCCACCCACCAGCCTGCATTCATACTACCCACCCAGCCAGCCTGCATTCATACTACCCACCCACCAGCCTGCATTCATACTACCCACCCACCAGCCTGCATTCATACTACCCACCCACCAGCCTGCATTCATACTACCCACCCACCAGCCTGCATTCATACTACCCACCCACCAGCCTGCATTCATACTACCCACCCACCAGCCTGCATTCATACTACCCACCCACCAGCCTGCATTCATACTACCCACCCACCAGCCTGCATTCATACTACATGCCAGCCTGCATTCATACTACCCATAACCCACCCACCCACCCACCAGCCTGTATTCCACCCACCAGCCTGCATTCATACTACCCACCCACCAGCCTGCATTCATACTACCCACCCACCAGCCTGCATTCATACTACCCACCCACCAGCCTGCATTCATACTACTACCCACCCACCAGCCTGCATTCATACCTGCACATACTACCCACCCACCAGCCTGCATTCATACTACCCACCCACCAGCCTGCTTTCATACTACCCACCCACCAGCCTGCATTCATACTACCCACCCACCAGCCTGCATTCATACTACCCACCCACCAGCCTGCATTCATACTACCCACCCACCAGCCTGCATTCATACTACCCACCCACCAGCCTGCATTCATACTACCCACCCACCAGCCTGCATTCATACTGCATTCCCCCACCCACCAGCCTGCATTCCTGCATTCATACTACCCACCCACCAGCCTGCATTCATACTACCCACCCACCAGCCTGCATTCATACTACCCACCCACCAGCCTGCATTCATACTACCCACCCACCAGCCTGCACCAGCCTGCATTCATACTACCCACCCACCAGCCTGCATTCATACTACCCACCCACCAGCCTGCATTCATACTACCCACCCACCAGCCTGCATTCATACTACCCACCCACCAGCCTGCATTCATACTACCCACCCACCAGCCTGCATTCATACCCACCCACCAGCCTGCATTCATACTACCCACCCACCAGCCTGCATTCATACTACCCACCCACCAGCCTGCATTCATACTACCCACCCACCAGCCTGCATTCATACTACCCACCCACCAGCCTGCATTCATACTACCCACCCACCAGCCTGCATTCATACTACCCACCCACCAGCCTGCATTCATTTGCATTCATACTACCCACCCACCAGCCTGCATTCATACTACCCACCCACCAGCCTGCATTCATACTACCCACCCACCAGCCTGCATTCATACTACCCACCCACCAGCCTGCCAGCTACCCACCCACCAGCCTGCATTCATACTACCCACCCACCAGCCTGCATTCATACTACCCACCCACCAGCCTGCATTCATACTACCCACCCACCAGCCTGCATTCATACTACCCACCCACCAGCCTGCATTCATACTACCCACCCACCAGCCTGCATTCATACTACCCACCCACCAGCCTGCATTCATACTACCCACCCACCAGCCTGCATTCATACTACCCACCCACCAGCCTGCATTCATACTACCCACCCACCAGCCTGCATTCATACTACCCACCCACCAGCCTGCATTCATACTGCATTCCCACCCACCAGCCTGCATACTCACCCACCAGCCTGCATTCATACTACCACCCACCAGCCTGCATTCATACTACCCACCCACCAGCCTGCATTCATACTACCCACCCACCAGCCTGCATTCATACTACCCACCCACCAGCCTGCATTCATACTACCCACCCACCAGCCTGCATTCATACTACCCACCCACCAGCCTGCATTCATACTACCCACCCACCAGCCTGCATTCATACTACCCACCCACCAGCCTGCATTCATACTACCCACCCACCAGCCTGCATTCATACTACCCACCCACCAGCCTGCAGCCTGCATTCATACTACCCACCCACCAGCCTGCATTCATACCCCACCCACCAGCCTGCATTCATACCCACCCACCAGCCTGCATTCATACTACCCACCCACCAGCCTGCATTCATACTACCCACCCACCAGCCTGCATTCATACTACCCACCCACCAGCCTGCATATACTACCCACCCACCAGCCTGCATTCATACTACCCACCCACCAGCCTGCATTCATACTACCCACCCACCAGCCTGCATTCCCACCACCAGCCTGCATTCATACTACCCACCCACCAGCCTGCATTCATACTACCCACCCACCAGCCTGCACCAGCCTGCATTCATACTACCCACCAGCACCAGCCTGCATTCATACTACCCACCCACCAGCCTGCATTCATACCCACCCACCAGCCTGCATTCACCAGCCTGCATTCATACATATTCATACTACCCACCCACCAGCCTGCATTCATACTACCCACCCACCAGCCTGCATTCATACTACCCACCCACCAGCCTGCATTCATACTACCCACCCACCAGCCTGCATTCATACTACCCACCCACCAGCCTGCATTCATACTACCCACCCACCAGCCTGCATTCATACTACCCACCCACCAGCCTGCATTCATACTACCCACCCACCAGCCTGCATTCATACTACCCACCCACCAGCCTGCATTCATACTACCCACCCACCAGCCTGCATTCATACTACCCACCCACCAGCCTGCATTCATACTACCCACCCACCAGCCTGCATTCATACTACCCACCCACCAGCCTGCATTCATACTACCCACCCACCAGCCTGCATTCATACTACCCACCCACCAGCCTGCATTCATACTACCCACCCACCAGCCTGCATTCATACCCCACCCACCAGCCTGCATTCATACTACCCACCCACCAGCCTGCATTCATACTACCCACCCACCAGCCTGCATTCATACTACCCACCCCAGCCAGCCTGCATTCATACTACCCACCCACCAGCCTGCATTCATACTACCCACCCACCAGCCTGCATTCATACTACCCACCCACCAGCCTGCATACTCCCACCCACCAGCCTGCACTACCCACCCACCAGCCTGCATTCATACTACCCACCCACCAGCCTGCATTCATACTACCCACCCACCAGCCTGCATTCATACTACCCACCCACCAGCCTGCATAAGTACTACCCACCCACCAGCCTGCATTCCCACCCACCAGCCTGCATTCATACTACCCACCCACCAGCCTGCATTCATACTACCCACCCACCAGCCTGCATTCATACTACCCACCCACCAGCCTGCATTCATACCATACTACCCACCCACCAGCCTGCATTCATACTACCCACCCACCAGCCTGCATTCATACTACCCACCCACCAGCCTGCATTCATACTACCCACCCACCAGCCTGCATTCATACTACCCACCCACCAGCCTGCATTCATACCCACCCACCAGCCTGCATTCACTACCCACCCACCAGCCTGCATTCATACTACCCACCCACCAGCCTGCATTCATACCACCCACCAGCCTGCATTCATACTACCCACCCACCAGCCTGCATTCATACTACCCACCCACCAGCCTGCATTCATACTACCCACCCACCAGCCTGCATTCATACTACCCACCCCAGCCAGCCTGCATTCATACTACCCACCCACCAGCCTGCATTCATACTACCCACCCACCAGCCTGCATTCATACTACCCACCCACCAGCCTGCATTCATACTACCCACCCACCAGCCTGCATTCATACTACCCACCCACCAGCCTGCATTACATTCATACTACCCACCCACCAGCCTGCATTCATACTACCCCACCCACCAGCCTGCATTCATACTACCCACCCACCAGCCTGCATTCATACTACCCACCCACCAGCCTGCATTCATACTACCCACCCACCAGCCTGCATTCATACTACCCACCCACCAGCCTGCATTCATACTACCCACCCACCAGCCTGCATTCATACTACCCACCCACCAGCCTGCATTCATACTACCCACCCACCAGCCTGCATTCATACTACCCACCCACCAGCCTGCATTCATACTACCCACCCACCAGCCTGCATTCATACTACCCACCCACCAGCCTGCATTCATACTACCCACCCACCAGCCTGCATTCATACTACCCACCCACCAGCCTGCATTCATACTACCCACCCACCAGCCTGCATTCCCCCACCACCAGCCTGCATTCATACTACCCACCCACCAGCCTGCATTCATACTACCCACCACCAGCCTACCCACCCACCAGCCTGCATTCATACTACCCACCCACCAGCCTGCATTCATACTACCCACCCACCAGCCTGCATTCATACTACCCACCCACCAGCCTGCATTCATACTACCCACCCACCAGCCTGCATTCATACTACCCACCCACCAGCCTGCATTCATACTACCCACCCACCAGCCTGCACCCACCAGCCTGCATTCATACCACCCACCCACCAGCCTGCATTCATACTACCCACCCACCAGCCTGCATTCATACTACCCACCCACCAGCCTGCATTCATACTACCCACCCACCAGCCTGCATTCATACTACCATTCATACCCACCAGCCTGCATTCATACTACCCACCCACCAGCCTGCATTCATACTACCCACCCACCAGCCTGCATTCATACTACCCACCCACCAGCCTGCATTCATACTACCCACCCACCAGCCTGCATTCATACTACCCACCCACCAGCCTGCATTCATACTACCCACCCACCAGCCTGCATTCATACTACCCACCCACCAGCCTGCATTCATACTGCATTCATACACCCACCACCAGCCTGCATTCATACTACCCACCCACCAGCCTGCATTCATACTACCCACCCACCAGCCTGCATTCATACTACCCACCCACCAGCCTGCATTCATACTACCCACCCACCAGCCTGCATTCATACTACCCACCCACCAGCCTGCATTCATACTACCCACCCACCAGCCTGCATTCATACTACCCACCCACCAGCCTGCATTCATACTACCCACCCACCAGCCTATTCATACTACCCACCCACCAGCCTGCATTCATACTACCCACCCACCAGCCTGCATTCATACTACCCACCCACCAGCCTGCATTCATACTACCCACCAGCCACCAGCCTGCATTCATACTACCCACCCACCAGCCTGCATTCATACCCACCCACCAGCCTGCATTCATACTACCCACCCACCAGCCTGCATTCATACTACCCACCCACCAGCCTGCATTCATACCCCACCCACCAGCCTGCATTCATACTACCCACCCACCAGCCTGCATTCATACTTCCCACCCACCAGCCTATTCATACTACCCACCCACCAGCCTGCATTCATACTACCCACCCACCAGCCTGCATAATACTACCCACCCACCAGCCTGCATTCATACTACCCACCCACCAGCCTGCATTCATACTACCCACCCACCAGCCTGCATTCATACTACCCACCCACCAGCCTGCATTCATACTACCACCCACCAGCCTGCATTCATACTACCCACCCACCAGCCTGCATTCATACTACCCACCCACCAGCCTGCATTCATACTACCCACCCACCAGCCTGCATTCATACTACCCACCCACCAGCCTGCATTCATACTACCCACCCACCAGCCTGCATTCATACTACCCACCCACCAGCCTGCACCAGCCTGCATTCATACTACCCACCCACCAGCCTGCATTCATTCATACTACCCACCCACCAGCCTGCATTCATACTACCCACCCACCAGCCTGCATTCATACTACCCACCCACCAGCCTGCATTCATACTACCCACCCACCAGCCTGCATTCATACTACCCACCCACCAGCCTGCATTCATACTACCCACCCACCAGCCTGCATTCATACTACCCACCCACCAGCCTGCATTCATACTACCCACCCACCAGCCTGCATTCATACTACCCACCCACCAGCCTGCATTCATACTACCCACCCACCAGCCTGCATTCATACTACCCACCCACCAGCCTGCATTCATACTACCCACCCACCAGCCTGCATTCATACTACCCACCCACCAGCCTGCATTCATACCCCACCCACCAGCCTGCATTCATACTACCCACCCACCAGCCTGCATTCATACTACCCACCCACCAGCCTGCATTCATACTACCCACCCACCAGCCTGCATTCATACTACCCACCCACCAGCCTGCATTCATACTACCCACCCACCAGCCTGCATTCATACTACCCACCCACCAGCCTGCATTCATACATACTACCCACCCACCAGCCTGCATTCATACTACCCACCCACCAGCCTGCATTCATACTACCCACCCACCAGCCTGCATTCATACTACCCACCCACCAGCCTGCATTCATACTACCCACCCACCAGCCTGCATACTACCCACCCACCAGCCTGCATTCATACTACCCACCCACCAGCCTGCATTCATACTACCCACCCACCAGCCTGCATTCATACTACCCACCCACCAGCCTGCATTCATACTGCATTCATACTACCCACCCACCAGCCTGCATTCATACTACCCACCCACCAGCCTGCATTCATACTACCCACCCACCAGCCTGCATTCATACTACCCACCCACCAGCCTGCATTCACCCACCAGCCTACCCACCCACCAGCCTGCATTCATACTACCCACCCACCAGCCTGCATTCATACTACCCACCCACCAGCCTGCATTCATACTACCCACCCACCAGCCTGCATATACTACCCACCCACCAGCCTGCATTCATACTACCCACCCAGCCTGCATTCATACTACCCACCCACCAGCCTGCATTCATACTACCACCCACCAGCCTGCATTCATACTACCCACCCACCAGCCTGCAGCCTGCATTCATACTACCCACCCACCAGCCTGCATTCATACTACCCACCCACCAGCCTGCTTACTCCTGCATTCATACTACCCACCCACCAGCCTGCATTCATACTACCCACCCACCAGCCTGCATTCATACTACCCACCCACCAGCCTGCATAAATACTACCCACCCACCAGCCTGCATTCATACTACCCACCCACCAGCCTGCATAAATACTACCCACCCACCAGCCTGCATTCATACTACCCACCCACCAGCCTGCATTCATACTACCCACCCACCAGCCTGCATTCATACTACCCACCCACCAGCCTGCATTCATACCCACCAGCCTACTACCCACCCACCAGCCTGCATTCATACTACCCACCCACCAGCCTGCATAATACTACCCACCCACCAGCCTGCATTCATACTACCCACACCAGCACCAGCCTGCATTCATACTACCCACCCACCAGCCTGCATTCATACTACCCACCCACCAGCCTGCATTCATACTACCCACCCACCAGCCTGCATTCATACTACCCACCAGCCTGCATTCATACAGCCTGCATTCATACTACACACCCACCCGCCTGCATTCATACTACACACCCACCAGCCTGCATTCATACTACACACCCACCAGCCTGCATTCATACTACCCACCCACCAGCCTGCATTCATACTACCCACCCTGCATTCCAGCCTACATTCATACTACCCACCCACCAGCCTGCATTCATACTACACACCCACCAGCCTGCATTCATACTACCCACCCACCAGCCTGCATTCATACTACCCACCCACCAGCCTGCTTTCATACTACCCACCCACCAGCCAACATAAATACTACCCAGCCACCAGCCTGCTTTCATACTACCCACCCACCAGCCTGCATTCATACTACCCACCCACCAGCCTGCTTTCATACTACCCACCCACCAGCCTGCATTCATACTACCCACCCACCAGCCTGCATTCATACTACCCACCCACCAGCCTGCATTCATACTACCCACCCACCAGCCTGCATAAATACTACCCACCCACCAGCCTGCATAAGTACTACCCACCCACCAGCCTGCATTCATACTACCCACCAACCAGCCTGCATTCATACTACCGACCCACCAGCCTGCATTCATACTACCCACCCACCAGCCTGCATTCATACTACCCACCCACCAGCCTGCTTTTATACTACCCACCCACCATTCTGTATTCATACTACCCACCCACCAGCCTGCATTCATACTACCCACCCACCATCCTGCTTTCATACTACCCACCCACCATCCTGCATTCATACTACCCACCCACCAGCCTGCATTCATACTACCCACCAGCCTGCATTCATACTACCCACCCACCAGCCTGCATTCATACTACCCACCCACCCACCAGCCTGCATTCATACTACACACCCACCAGCCTGCATTCATACTACACACCCACCAGCCTGCATTCATACTACCCACCCACCAGCCTGCATTCATACTACATACCAGCCTGCATTCATACTACCCACCCACCAGCCTGCATTCATACTACACACCCACCAGCCTGCTTTCATACTACCCACCAGCCTGCATTCATACTACCCACCCACCAGCCTGCATTCATACTACACACCCACCAGCCTACATTCATACTACCCACCCACCAGCCTGCATTCATACTACCCACCCACCAGCCTGCATTCATACTACCCACCAGCCTGCATTCATACTACCCACCCACCAGCCTGCATTCATACTACACACCCACCCGCCTGCATTCATACTACACACCCACCAGCCTGCATTCATACTACACACCCACCAGCCTGCATTCATACTACCCACCCACCAGCCTGCATTCATACTACCCACCAGCCTGCATTCATACTACCCACCCACCAGCCTGCATTCATACTACACACCCACCAGCCTACATTCATACTACCCACCCACCAGCCTGCATTCATACTACACACCCACCAGCCTGCATTCATACTACCCACCCACCAGCCTGCATTCATACTACCCACCCACCAGCCTACATAAATACTACCCACCTACCAGCCTGCTTTCATACTACCCACCCACCAGCCTGCTTTCATACTACCCACCCACCAGCCAACATAAATACTACCCACCCACCAGCCTGCTTTCATACTACCCACCCACCAGCCTGCATTCATACTACCCACCCACCAGCCTGCTTTCATACTACCCACCCACCAGCCTGCATTCATACTACCCACCCACCAGCCTGCATTCATACTACCCACCCACCAGCCTGCATTCATACTACCCACCCACCAGCCTGCATAAATACTACCCACCCACCAGCCTGCATAAGTACTACCCACCCACCAGCCTGCATTCATACTACCCACCAACCAGCCTGCATTCATACTACCGACCCACCAGCCTGCATTCATACTACCCACCCACCAGCCTGCATTCATACTACCCACCCACCAGCCTGCTTTTATACTACCCACCCACCATTCTGTATTCATACTACCCACCCACCAGCCTGCATTCATACTACCCACCCACCAGCCTGCATTCATACTACCCACCCACCATCCTGCTTTCATACTACCCACCCACCATCCTGCATTCATACTACCCACCCACCAGCCTGCATTCATACTACCCACCCACCAGCCTGCATTCATACTACCCACCCACCAGCCTGCATTCATACTACACACCCACCAGCCTGCATTCATACTACACACCCACCAGCCTGCATTCATACTACCCACCCACCAGCCTGCATTCATACTACCCACCAGCCTGCATTCATACTACCCACCCACCAGCCTGCATTCATACTACACACCCACCAGCCTGCTTTCATACTACCCACCCACCAGCCTGCATTCATACTACCCACCCACCAGCCTACATAAATACTACCCACCTACCAGCCTGCTTTCATACTACCCATCCACCAGCCTGCTTTCATACTACCCACCCACCAGCCTACATAAATACTACCCACCCACCAGCCTGCATTCATACTACCCACCCACCAGCCTACATAAATACTACCCACCCACCAGCCTGCATTCATACTACCCACCCACCAGCCTGCTTTCAGACTACCCACCCACCAGCCTGCATTCATACTACCCACCCACCAGCCTGCATTCATACTACCCACCCACCAGCCTGCATTCATACTACCCACCCACCAGCCTGCATTCATACTCCCCACCCACCAGCCTACATAAATACTACCCACCCACCAGCCTGTATTCATACTCCCCACCCACCAGCCTGCATTCATACTACCCACCCACCTTCCTGCTTTCATACTACCCACCCACCAGCCTACATAAATACTACCCACCCACCAGCCTGCATTCATACTACCCACCCACCAGCCTGCTTTCATACTACCCACCCACCAGCCTGCATTCATACTACCCACCCACCAGCCTGCATTCATACTACCCACCCACCAGCCTGCATTCATACTACCCACCCACCAGCCTGCATTCATACTACCCACCCACCAGCCTACATAAATACTACCCACCCACCAGCCTGTATTCATACTCCCCACCCACCAGCCTGCATTCATACTACCCACCCACCAGCCTGCATTCATACTACCCACCCACCAGCCTGCATTCATACTACCCACCCACCAGCCTGCATTCATACGACCCACCCACCAGCCTACATAAATACTACCCACCCACCAGCCTACATTCATACTACCCACCCACCAGCCTGCATTCATACTACCCACCCGCCAGCCTGCATTCATACTACCCACCCACCAGCCTACATTCATACTACCCACCCACCAGCCTGCATTCATACTACCCACCCACCAGCCTGCATTCATACTACCCACCAGCCTGCATTCATACTACCCACCAGCCTGCATTCATACTACCCACCCACCAGCCTGCATTCATACTACCCACCCACCAGCCTACATTCATACTACCCACCCACCAGCCTGCATTCATACTACCCACCCACCAGCCTACATTCATACTACCCACCCACCAGCCTGTATTTATACTACCCACCCACCAGCCTGCATTCATACTACCCACCCACCAGCCTACATTCATACTACCCACCCACCCACCAGCCTGCATTCATACTACACACCCACCAGCCTGCATTCATACT
>NC_056447.1:3779346-3801846 GCF_018296145.1 Oncorhynchus tshawytscha | reverse complement strand
AAATGTATTTAAATTTATCAGGGGTACTGCAGTTCCTCCAGAACCCTTTGCGTGGCAATAATTCTATAAGGAAATAAATATTGAAGTGGGACGCTGGAGAGATGAAAGTTGCAGGCTCATGTCTATCAGAGAAGAGAGGGAGAGAGTTCATAGAAAGTGAATCTCATTCTAGTTATGTGAGAGATACAGACGCACTTCTCACACAGCCACGGCCACCCGTTGTTCTCACACATACAGTAGGTTACAATGTTGCGCTAAACCCGGGCCGGCCAAACCCCAATCAAGTCTTAGAATATAGGCCCGGGATGAAAATCGACTTTTTCACATTACGTTTTTTTTTGTGGGGGCAGGAGAATTAATGAAGAGGCAACTCAAATGATACTTTTTTTTCAGTTTGGATGAGGGCCTCTAGCAGGTCGTTTGTGTTGTTGGGTGGATCTTGGCTGTTCACAGGTCTTGGTGTGCCTCCCCACTGACTTCCTGGTGGTAGGGGGGTCAAGGGGGGTGACGGTTTCTCAGAGGGATAGGTTGTGTTTTCTGGCATCAGGGTTTGGGTTCTGGGGTGGTCTTCAGGTCTGGTCTCTTGTTGGTCTGTTGTTTGTCTGGTCTCTTGTTGGTCTGTTGTTTGTCTGGTCTCTTGTCTGGTCTCTTGTCTGTCTGTTGTTTGCCTGGTCTCTTGTTGGTCTGTTGTTTGTCTGGTCTCTTGTTGGTCTGTTGTTTGTCTGGTCTATTGTTCCGTCTGTTGTTTGTCTGGTCTGTTGTTTGTCTGGTCTGTTGTTTCTCTGGTCTGTTGTTTGTCTGGTCTGTTGTTTGTCTGGTCTGTTGTTTGTCTGGTGTCTTGTCTGGTCTGTTGTTTGTCTGGTCTCTTGTTGGTCTGTTGTTTGTCTGGTCTCTTGTTGGTCTGTTGTTTGTCTGGTCTCTTGTTTGTCTGGTCTCTTGTTTGTCTGGTCTCTTGTTTGTCCGGTCTGTTGTTTGTCCGGTCTCTTGTTTGTCTGGTCTCTTGTTTGTCTGGTCTCTTGTTTGTCTGGTCTCTTGTTTGTCTGGTCTCTTGTTTGTCTGGTCTCTTGTTTGTCTGGTCTGTTGTTTGTCTGGTCTGTTGTTTGTCTGGTCTCTTGTTTGTCTGGTCTGTTGTTTGTCTGGTCTGTTGTTTGTCTGGTCTGTTGTTTGTCTGGTCTGTTGTTGGTCTGTCTGTTTTTGTCTGGTCTCTTGTTGGTCTGTTGTTTGTCTGGTCTCTTTGTCTGGTCTCTTGTTTGTCTGGTGTCTTGTCTGGTCTGTTGTTTGTCTGGTCTCTTGTTGGTCTGTTGTTTGTCTGGTCTCTTGTTTGTCTGGTCTCTTGTTGGTCTGTTTGTCTGGCCTGTTGTCTGGTCTCTTGTTGTTCTGTTGTCTGGTCTGATGTCTCTTGTTTGGCCTGTTGTCTGGTCTCTTGTTGTTCTGTTGTCTGGTCTGATGTCTCTTGTTGGTCTGTTGTTTGTCTGGTCTCTTTGTCTGGTCTCTTGTTTGTCTGGTTTCTTGTCTGGTCTGTTGTTTGTCTGGTTTCTTGTCTGGTCTGTTGTTTGTCTGGTCTCTTGTCTGGTCTGTTGTTGATCTGTTGTTTGTCTGGTCTCTTGTTGGTCTGTTTGTCTAGCCTGTTGTCTGGTCTCTTGTTGGTCTGTTGTTTGTCTGGTCTCTTGTTGGTCTCTTGTCTGGTCTGATGTTTGTCTGGTCTTTTACGTTTGGTAATTTTTTTTGTCCAGTTTGGGTCATCATCATCTAAGAAAAGGAGTTGTGAGGCGAGGGGTTCTTCCGGTTTTATGGTAACTTTCGAAACTGGCTTCCCTTTGACGAGGGGGGGGTGGCTAGGACGGGATTTGTTGGGGGCAGAGGTGGGTGCTGTTTCTGGGACATCTTGGGTGGTGGATTGGGCGGTGCCTGTGGAGAGGTCTGTGTTCTGTGTCTTCGTTGTTGTCTGGGGCTGGGGGGGTTGGGATTTGGGTTAGTGTGGTTGCATTTGGTGGCGTTAGCCCTTGCCCTGCTGACCTAGGAACTGGGGCAGGTTTTTGAAGAAGTGGTGCTCTTTCCCACACAGGTTGTAGGGGCATATGGATACACAGTCTGTCTTTACAGATCTTGCAGACGATGGCTTTGCAAGCTGTAGCCAGATGGCCCAGTTGGCCACAGTTCCTGCACAGTTTTGGGCATGCCGTAGTAGTGGACGGAACCTCTGTTGTTCCCCAGTGTGATGGTGCTGGGAAGCGGTTGGGTCCGGTCTCAACTGGACCGGCCATTTTAGTTCCCCAGTCCAGACGTTGTCTTCGTCCAGGACCCTCCTAGCCGCTGACTTGAGGATGGAGAACCTACTTAACCAAACGTGAATGTTATAGTCCTGGATGCATTCATTTTAGACGTTTTACTGTAACTACCCCAGATGCTGCTCTATTGTTCCTTTCCTACAGCCTGTCTGTTTTATTCTCCTCTTCGGGCTTTTCTTTTTTTCTCTCTTTTTATCTGTCCTCTCATTCCCTCTCCACCCTCTCTCTCTCTCTCCATCTCTCTTTAATAAAGCCCCAGGGCCAGACTCTTCATTCATCCCTTTATATAATTCAAGTCTTCTTAAGGGGTCTACAGACAATACGCAGACGGGGCCGATGGAGCGTAGCGCAGTGTTGCAATGTCGTCACAAAAGGGGGCCAGCTCCTTGTAATATCCTCCAACATTCGACACAGTTTCTTTCCAACATGGAAATTGAGACCTGACGTGTTATCCCTTGGGAAGACTGAGGGGTTATTATATGATATTGAATGAGTTTTGCAACATAAGTCCCACCGCTGTGTCCACATCACATTTTCCCAGCATCCCTTCTGGTATAAACACTGACGAGATGGACGTTCTGCTACTTCGCTTGTACCGCTTGCAAATGTCATTTTTTTGTTATTTTTATAATGAGATTTTGCTAAGCGCAATTATGTCCAGTTTTGGTGGAACGTCGGTGCGAGCTGGTGAGACAATACGACACAGTCATTATGCAGCGGGTGGATGCCTTAAAGAAGCAGCAGCAAGAGTGACAGAAACAACAGCAGCGTCCAGCAAAATAAACCCGTCTACGACGTCACGGTACCATGGATGGTGTCCTGCCGATCATCTCCTCACGTTTTGTCTCAAACCCCAAAATGGTTGTGTGCTTTTTTTTTCCTTCTCTCATTCATACATCAGGGTGGTGGGTAATTTACCTGTTTGTTTTCTCTTATTTCCCTTTCCCACCTGTGTGTGGGATTGTTTTACGTCAGACTATGTTCCTCTTGTGATAGTAAACACATATCTGAAAGGTCTGCAAATGTATTTGTCTGGTTATTTCTACATGTGGCCGAAAGTATTGTTGTTTTCAATCAGTCACTCGGTAAACTTGTTGGGCTTTTGTACATGAGGTCCATTGACAGGCCACTACACACAACCTGGTGTTATGTAGATGAGGGTCTAGCCTCGTTTTCTACAGCTGGACAGCAGTTCTCACCCCCCCCTCTCATGAGTAGTAGTAGCAGTCCAAGCTCTAGCAACTGCACTACAAAAAAGAGACATGTTTGCTTCTGTGGCAAAAAAAAAAGTAGTGTTGTAAAACAGAACGCCAGACTAGCCTGACGTGTAGCTCGCGCTTGTACACGAGCGTAGAACGCCGGATCCGGAAGTTCAATCGTCCTCGCTAGCTAGAGTAAAAAAAAAGAGTGCCTTGGCTCCTCTTGCTTGGTTAAGCATCTCTGACTCCCCAAGCCCCCTACAAACGTGCATGCGCGCAGGTCTACGTACGTTGGACCCATTTAGAGATTCATTGTTTAACTTGATCCTCTTAAAATGTTCTTCTCTGTGGAGATGTTTATCCTGAATACAACCTTAGAATAATGTACTGTTGCTGTCTTACGGTACATAGATAACAGTAAGAGTATTGGATGTCGTAAATGGATTACAGTAACCGTATTGGTACCATAAAACTGGTTATGGTAACATACTGTACCATTTATTTTACTGTAAAATGTACTTTTACTGCCTGTAAATTACCGTAAAAACAATGGTAACATGTTTTTTTGACAGTGTACCATGATATCGTTACTCTGACAGTACAAATCACTAGGAATCTGTTCAGCTTTCCTCAGCCCATTGACATTTCAGGGTATTTGTTTTAATGTCACGGTTGTCATCTGATTATCTGTTTCTGTGTTGTCCAGGTACAAGGCTGTCATCGAGGCGTGTTCCCTGCAGCCGGATATCGACATCCTGCCACAGGGAGACCAGACGGAGATCGGAGAGAGGGTCAGTGACCCGCACCGTTACTGTTTCTGTCACTGTTTCTGTCACTCGGGACCACTCGTACCTGTCTCTGTTTCTGTCACTCGGGACCACTCGTACCTGTCTCTGTTTCTGTCACTCGGGACCACTCGTACCTGTCTCTGTTACTGTTTCTGTCACTCGGGACCACTCGTACCTGTCTCTGTTTCTGTCACTCGGGACCACTCGTACCTGTCTCTGTTTCTGTCACTCGGGACCACTCGTACCTGTCACTGTTTCTGTCACTCGGGACCACTCGTACCTGTCTCTTGTCATTCTCACTTACTAAATGGCAATCGAGGGGACCACATTATAATAGTAGTAATCAAGTATAACCTTTTATAGAATCTTGATGTATTCAGGTTTGCGACAGAATCTCTTTCGCTATAGAGAGCCCTGTCACCACCTATCTGGTTGTTTGTACTGTATGTACAGGAAGCTAGCTTCGCCAGAGCTCACCCAGTACACTGTCATGTCTGTTTTGTTCAGGCATCATTCTGTTACGTAAGCAGGTCTTGGTTGTGTTTCTGTGACAAAGGTATGAGTGTGTGTTGTAATAATATTGTGGTGTTTATTTCTGTAATGTTGCTGTTTGTGTAACCTCTCCTGAATAGACTACGTGAACATACGCAAGATTTGAGTTCTGGGTGATGTGTGTGTGTGTTAATTGGTGTGCACTACTACTTCTATAGAATAGGCTTGACCCTGTTATGCACAGAGAACTGGATAGTAGATCTTTCCACTACAGCGAGTCTTAGTGGCAGTAAAGGAAGAAGAGGGCAGATACATCCGTCTACCTTTGGGGAGAGCTCCTGACTCAATCGCGCGCACACACACACACACACACACACACTGTAATGTGGTCTGATAACGCTGAGATTGTACACTCCACGTACCTCCATTCATTCTGTCCCTCCTCCCTCTCTCTCCACAGGGTATAGTTCTATCTGGAGGGCAGCGCCAGCGTATAGGTGTGGCCAGAGCCCTGTACCAACAGGCCAACGTCGTCTTCCTGGTGAGAGAACCTGTCTACACGGTGACCTCCACAAGAATCATGTTGAGTCACATAGAACCGATATTCTCCCCCTTTTGAATCATATTGAGTCACATAGTACCGATATTCTCCCCCTATTGAATTCATGATGAGTCACATAGAACCGATATTCTCCCCCTTTTGCAAACCACTCTTCACCTCGTCTCTGCATTCATTTATTCTGCGTTGGAAACATTGGGAGGAAGCTAGAATACATTGTCTTTGATTGTAGGCCATGGAAGCATGTCCCTCTGTGTTGTTTCAGGATGACCCGTTCTCAGCGTTGGACATTCACCTGAGTGACCACCTGATGCAGGAGGGCATCCTCAAACTGCTGAGAGAAGAGAAGAGGACTGTGGTGCTGGTCACTCACAAGCTACAGTACCTACCCCACGCTGACTGGGTGAGAGTAGAGTGTGCGGGCACGCATGTGTGTGTATTGTGTTTCCACAAGCAGCGTTCTTCACTCACATCCAGACGGCCATTAATTCAGTCCCTCTCTCCCTCCGTGGTCAGATCGTAGCGATGAAGAACGGGACCACTCAAACCGAGGGGACTCTGAAAGACATCCAGAACTCTGAACCGGAGCTGTTTGAACAGTGGAAGACCCTGATGCACCGGCAGGACGGAGAGTTTGAGAAGGTACTGTATCGGACCGCGTGTCTCCAGGTGGCCATAATAGGGTCAAAAGGGGTGTGATGATAACACATCCTCACCTCTCATAGGCCTGAGTTTACACGGGCAGCCCAATTCTGATCGTTTGCCCAGTTATTAGTCAAAATAGCTGATCGGATTGGTCAAAAGACTAATAAGTGAAAAAAGATCAGGGCTCCTGCGTTCAGTACGAAATAACGGTGTGTTGAATTAACCGGAAACGGTGCCATACTGAACAACCAGTTGGAAGAACGGTGTGATGACTTTGTACGGTGTGTTTTAGCGATTTCAAATGTTTACACCCATATTGATCAGGCCTCACCTTGCCACACCCACCACACGGGAGCAAACATACCTCAACGGCTGTTTATTTTATTTATTTGACCTTTATTTAACCAGGCAAGTCAGTTAAGAACAAATTCTTATTTTCAATGACGGCCTAGGGACAGTGGGTTAACTGCCTGTTCAGGGGCAGAACGACAGATTTGTACCTTGTCAGCTCGGGGGTTTGAACTTGCAACCTTCCGGTTACTAGTCCAACACTCTAACCACTAGGCTACCCTGCCAAACAACCGTGAGCACTCTGTTAGGGAAACGTGTCGTTCAGTACAAACAGTCACGTAATGTCGTAAACGTTGGAGCGAACTGAACGCACCCCAAAACAGAGCTGCCTGATTAAACACAACCATACACAGATACAGAGCATTCGGAAAGTATTCAGACCCCTTGACTTTTTCCACATTTTGTTACGTTACAGCCTTTTACCACAGGTGGACTCCAATCAAGTTGTTGAAACATCCCAAGGATGATCAATGGAAACAGGATGCACCTGAGCTCAATTTCGAGTCTCCTAGCAAAGAGTCTGAATACGCTATTTCTGTTTCTTAATTTGTAATAAATTAGCAACATTTTCCCCCAAAAAACAACCGTTTTTGCTTTGTCCTTATGGGTATTGTGTGAAGATTGATGAGACTTTTAGAATCAGGCTATAAATGGAAGTGCACAACGTAACGGTCGACTTCGTCACAGGGTCACACAACTGATGAGCAACGGGGCTTGTTCTTTTTGGCTCATTCTTTCCTGCTTTGCTTTAAATTCATCTGGTCAAATCTATTTCAGCAAACTATCTCAGCTGAAACTCTGATGTGTGTCCGTGTGCGTTCTCCAGGAGACAGTGCCTGAGAGTATGACGGTGTTGGAGCGCAAGAACCTGCGGAGAGCCATGTACTCCAAAGAGGCCGCCAAGACTGAGGAGGAGGACAAAGGTGAGAGGTCAAAGTTCACAAACTTCCCAAATGGGATTGAAGGACACCGACTGTCAATCACTCGCTGATGGGAACCAGGGGGGTTAGCATGGGCTAACTAGTTACTAGCTAGTTACTTCAGTATGCTTTGGGCTAACTAGTTGCTAGCTAGTTACTTCAGTATGCTTTGTGGAGACTACAAAATGTCAGGTGCTACATTTACTAGGTGTTAAAATGGGATGCCTCTGCAGAGTATCAGTTTTTGAACCGATAGTGGGACTAACGGTGTGTGTGTGATCCTGTGGGGTCTGTCTGTGGCGATGTCCCAGTAAAGTACCTCAGCTCAAACTCTGCACTCTGCGCTCTTTCTTTGTCAACACTGATCTGTAAAAGGCGTGGACTAGTCAAGTCCTGGGCCAGAGACGTCCACCTCTTTTAAGATCTGTTGAAAAGGAAAAGGGGGAATCTGGTCTTTGGGGGGGCTACATTTTCTGCTGGTTTTCATCCTTCAACCAACAACTGGTTTTAGGCCTGACAAACCAGGTGAAGAATCAATGCCAATGATAGAATAAAGTACCAGAGGGAAATGAGAACCAACACACTGCTACTGCCTAGGACCAGAGTCCCACACTGGTTCCCACACTGGTTCAGAGTATTGGGACAAACCCTGCGTGTGTGTCTCTCCGCTGTGATGTCCAGATAGAAGTTACCCTTAGGCACAGATCTAGGATCAGCGTACCCTCCCCATCCCCAAATCATTACCTTCATCCACAAAACTGACTCAAGATCAGGATCTATCTAAGGGCAAATGCATCCTATGTGCTGAGGTGACAGTGTCATGGTCGTGGTACTGTGCTCTGGTGTCACCCCGGTGTGGACTGAGACAACCCCAGCGCAGGGTGCCGCTGCTCTTGTAGATGTGGCCGACCGCATGGTTTTACTGAGTGGTTCCCGGTCCGCGACCAGTCTGTGTCATCGTGTTGCAACTGCGTACTCCGTCCCGTGTGACTCCCGTGTAGGCTTGCAGCTCGCAGACTCATGCTCCGCTTCGTGCCATTTCCATTCTCTTGTTTTCTCCCTCTCTCTTTCCCTCCCATCCTTCGCTCTTTCTTTCCTGATCTCTCCCTCCGGCCTGTCCCGGAGACACGCCCATTCAGTCGTCAGCACTGAGGCTTGCCCGCATGGTGTCATGTATGTTTCGATAAGGGGAAGAGGTGGGTAGTCGTCGGCACTGCTCCGCTCCCCATGGTCAATGTGTCCTGTCTACTGTCCCTGCTCTATGTGCTCGGTCTAACCCAACACATGAAACAAATGATGTTTCCCATTGGGAAACAAACGATGTATCGATGCAGGACTGAACGACCAGTTGGCCGTGTGGTCATGGCTAGAAGGGATCCAGCTTTTGTCAAATGAATGTCAGATTTTCATTTTGGTAGCAGGTTAGGGGGATTTGGTTAAGGTGTAGAAAAATGGTTAGGGTTAGCTAAAATGCAACAACCACAAAAAAAATCTACTTTTGACTTTAATTTTACAAAAGCTGGATCCCTTCAGAGCCATGACCCTGCTCTGTCTCTAGCTGAAGCTATATTTCTGTCTTTTCTCTTCCCCCTCTTTTCTCTCTCTTTTCTCTTCCCCCTCTCTTTTCTCTCTAACTGTTTCACTCTCTTTTCTCTCTCTAACTGTTTCTCTCTCTAACTGTTTCTCTCTCTTTTCTCTCTAACTGTTTCTCTCTCTTTTCTCTCTCTAACTGTTTCTCTCTCTAACTGTTTCTCTCTCTAACTGTTTCTCTCTCTAACTGTTTCTCTCTCTAACTGTTTCTCTCTGTTTCTCTCTCTGTTTCTCTCTCTTTTCTCTCTCTCTCTTTTCTCTCTCTAACTGTTTCTCTCTCTAACTGTTTCTCTCTGTTTCTCTCTCTGTTTCTCTCTCTTTTCTCTCTCTTTTCTCTCTCTAACTGTTTCTCTCTTTTCTCTCTCTAACTGTTTCTCTCTCTAACTGTTTCTCTCTCTTTTCTCTCTCTAACTGTTTCTCTCTCTATTTCTCTCTCTGTTTCTCTCTCTGTTTCTCTCTCTAACTGTTTCCCTCTCTGTTTCTCTCTCTAACTGTTTCTCTCTCTGTTTCTCTCTCTGTTTCTCTCTCTCTCTGTTTCTCTCTCTGTTTCTCTCTCTAACTGTTTCTCTCTCTTTTCTCTCTCTAACTGTTTCTCTCTCTTTTCTCTCTCTAACTGTTTCTCTCTCTGTTTCTCTCTCTTTTCTCTCTCTAACTGTTTCTCTCTCTTTTCTCTCTCTAACTGTTTCTCTCTCTTTTCTCTCTCTTTTCTCTCTCTAACTGTTTCTCTCTCTTTTCTCTCTCTTTTCTCTCTCTAACTGTTTCTCTCTCTTTTCTCTCTCTAACTGTTTCTCTCTCTTTTCTCTCTCTAACTGTTTCTCTCTCTGTTTCTCTCTCTTTTCTCTCTCTAACTGTTTCTCTCTCTTTTCTCTCTCTAACTGTTTCTCTCTCTTTTCTCTCTCTAACTGTTTCTCTCTCTAACTGTTTCTCTCTCTAACTGTTTCACTCTCCTTTCTCTCTCTGTTTCTCTCTCTAACTGTTTCTCTCTCTAACTGTTTCTCTCTCTGTTTCTCTCTCTAACTCTTTCTCTCTCTTTTCTCTCTCTAACTGTTTCTCTCTCCTTTCTCTCTTTTCTCTCTCTAACTGTTTCTCTCTCTGTTTCTCTCTCTAACTGTTTCTCTCTCTTTTCTCTCTCTAACTGTTTCTCTCTCTAACTGTTTCACTCTCCTTTCTCTCTCTAACTGTTTCTCTCTCTAACTGTTTCTCTCTCTAACTGTTTCACTCTCCTTTCTCTCTCTAACTGTTTCTCTCTCTAACTGTTTCTCTCTCTAACTGTTTCTCTCTCTTTTCTCTCTCTTTTCTCTCTCTAACTGTTTCGCTCTCTAACTGTTTCTCTAACTGTTTCTCTCTCTAACTGTTTCACTCTCTTTTCTCTCTCTAACTGTTTCTCTCTCTAACTGTTTCTCTCTCTTTTCTCTCTCTAACTGTTTCTCTCTCTTTTCTCTCTCTAACTGTTTCTCTCTCTAACTGTTTCTCTCTCTTCTCTCTCTAACTGTTTCTCTCTCTTTTCTCTCCCTAACTGTTTCTCTCTCTAACTGTTTCTCTCTCTTTTCTCTCTCTCTCTGTTTCTCTCTCTGTTTCTCTCTCTAACTGTTTCTCTCCCTAACTGTTTCTCTCTCTAACTGTTTCTCTCTCTAACTGTTTCTCTCTCTAACTGTTTCTCTCTCTAACTGTTTCTCTCTCTTTTCTCTCTCTAACTGTTTCTCTCTCTTTTCTCTCTCTATCTGTTTCTCTCTCTTTTCTCTCTCTAACTGTTTCTCTCTCTAACTGTTTCTCTCTCTAACTGTTTCTCTCTCTAACTGTTTCTCTCTCTTTTCTCTCTCTCTCTGTTTCTCTCTCTGTTTCTCTCTCTGTTTCTCTCTCTTTTCTCTCTCTCTCTGTTTCTCTCTCTGTTTCTCTCTCTAACTGTTTCTCTCTCTTTTCTCTCTCTCTCTGTTTCTCTCTCTGTTTCTCTCTCTAACTGTTTCTCTCTCTTTTCTCTCTCTAACTGTTTCACTCTCTTTTCTCTCTCTAACTGTTTCTCTCTCTTTTCTCTCTCTAACTGTTTCTCTCTCTTTTCTCTCTCTAACTGTTTCTCTCTCTAACTGTTTCTCTCTAACTGTTTCTCTCTCTAACTGTTTCTCTCTCTTTTCTCTCTCTAACTGTTTCTCTCTCTAACTGTTTCTCTCTCTAACTGTTTCTCTCTCTTTTCTCTGTCTAACTGTTTCTCTCTCTTTTCTCTCTCTAACTGTTTCTCTCTAACTGTTTCTCTCTCTTTTCTCTCTCTAACTGTTTCGCTCTCTAACTGTTTCTCTAACTGTTTCTCTCTCTAACTGTTTCTCTCTAACTGTTTCTCTCTCTTTTCTCTCTCTAACTGTTTCTCTCTCTAACTGTTTCCCTCTCTGTTTCTCTCTCTAACTGTTTCTCTCTCTGTTTCTCTCTCTGTTTCTCTCTCTAACTGTTTCTCTCTCTTTTCTCTCTCTAACTGTTTCTCTCTCTGTTTCTCTCTCTTTTCTCTCTCTAACTGTTTCTCTCTCTTTTCTCTCTCTAACTGTTTCTCTCTCTTTTCTCTCTCTAACTGTTTCTCTCTCTTTTCTCTCTCTTTTCTCTCTCTAACTCTTTCTCTCTCTTTTCTCTCTCTAACTGTTTCTCTCTCTTTTCTCTCTTTTTCTCTCTCTAACTGTTTCTCTCTCTTTTCTCTCTCTAACTGTTTCTCTCTCTGTTTCTCTCTCTTTTCTCTCTCTAACTGTTTCTCTCTCTTTTCTCTCTCTTTTCTCTCTCTAACTCTTTCTCTCTCTTTTCTCTCTCTAACTGTTTCTCTCTCTGTTTCTCTCTCTGTTTCTCTCTCTCTCTGTTTCTCTCTCTGTTTCTCTCTCTAACTGTTTCTCTCTCTTTTCTCTCTCTAACTGTTTCTCTCTCTGTTTCTCTCTCTTTTCTCTCTCTAACTGTTTCTCTCTCTTTTCTCTCTCTAACTGTTTCTCTCTCTTTTCTCTCTCTTTTCTCTCTCTAACTGTTTCTCTCTCTTTTCTCTCTCTTTTCTCTCTCTAACTCTTTCTCTCTCTTTTCTCTCTCTAACTGTTTCTCTCTCTTTTCTCTCTCTAACTGTTTCTCTCTCTAACTGTTTCTCTCTCTTTTCTCTCTCTAACTGTTTCTCTCTCTTTTCTCTCTCTTTTCTCTCTCTAACTCTTTCTCTCTCTTTTCTCTCTCTAACTGTTTCTCTCTCTTTTCTCTCTCTTTTCTCTCTCTAACTGTTTCTCTCTCTTTTCTCTCTCTAACTGTTTCTCTCTCTGTTTCTCTCTCTTTTCTCTCTCTAACTGTTTCTCTCTCTTTTCTCTCTCTAACTGTTTCTCTCTCTCTTCTCTCTCTGTTTCTTCTCTCTCTAACTGTTTCTCTCTCTTTTCTCTCTCTAACTGTTTCTCTCTCTTTTCTCTCTCTAACTGTTTCTCTCTCTTTTCTCTCTCTAACTGTTTCTCTCTCTGTTTCTCTCTCTAACTGTTTCTCTCTCTAACTGTTTCTCTCTCTAACTGTTTCACTCTCCTTTCTCTCTCTAACTGTTTCTCTCTCTTTTCTCTCTCTAACTGTTTCTCTCTCTAACTGTTTCACTCTCCTTTCTCTCTCTGTTTCTCTCTCTAACTGTTTCTCTCTCTGTTTCTCTCTCTAACTCTTTCTCTCTCTTTTCTCTCTCTAACTGTTTCTCTCTCTTTTCTCTCTTTTCTCTCTCTAACTGTTTCTCTCTCTGTTTCTCTCTCTGTTTCTCTCTCTAACTGTTTCTCTCTCTTTTGTCTCTCTAACTGTTTCTCTCTCTAACTGTTTCTCTCTCTAACTGTTTCACTCTCCTTTCTCTCTCTAACTGTTTCTCTCTCTAACTGTTTCTCTCTCCTTTCTCTCTCTAACTGTTTCTCTCTCTAACTGTTTCTCTCTCTAACTGTTTCTCTCTCTTTTCTCTCTTTTCTCTCTCTAACTGTTTCTCTCTCTGTTTCTCTCTCTTTTCTCTCTCTAACTGTTTCGCTCTCTAACTGTTTCTCTCTTTTCTCTCTCTAACTGTTTCTCTCTCTAACTGTTTCTCTCTCTTTTCTCTCTCTAACTGTTTCTCTCTCTAACTGTTTCTCTCTCTTTTCTCTCTCTCTAACTGTTTCTCTCTCTAACTGTTTCTCTCTCTAACTGTTTCTCTCTCTTTTCTCTCTCTAACTGTTTCTCTCTCTTTTCTCTCTCTAACTGTTTCTCTCTCTTTTCTCTCTCTAACTGTTTCTCTCTCTAACTGTTTCACTCTCTTTTCTCTCTCTAACTGTTTCTCTCTCTAACTGTTTCTCTCTCTTTTCTCTCTCTAACTGTTTCTCTCTCTTTTCTCTCTCTAACTGTTTCTCTCTCTTTTCTCTCTCTCTCTGTTTCTCTCTCTGTTTCTCTCTCTAACTGTTTCTCTCCCTAACTGTTTCTCTCTCTAACTGTTTCTCTCTCTAACTGTTTCTCTCTCTTTTCTCTCTCTAACTGTTTCTCTCTCTTTTCTCTCTCTATCTGTTTCTCTCTCTTTTCTCTCTCTTTTCTCTCTCTAACTGTTTCTCTCTCTAACTGTTTCTCTCTCTAACTGTTTCTCTCTCTAACTGTTTCTCTCTCTAACTGTTTCTCTCTCTAACTGTTTCTCTCTCTAACTGTTTCTCTCTCTTTTCTCTCTCTCTCTGTTTCTCTCTCTGTTTCTCTCTCTGTTTCTCTCTCTTTTCTCTCTCTCTCTGTTTCTCTCTCTGTTTCTCTCTCTAACTGTTTCTCTCTCTTTTCTCTCTCTCTCTGTTTCTCTCTCTTTTCTCTCTCTTTTCTCTCTCTAACTGTTTCACTCTCTTTTCTCTCTCTAACTGTTTCTCTCTCTTTTCTCTCTCTAACTGTTTCTCTCTCTTTTCTCTCTCTAACTGTTTCTCTCTCTAACTGTTTCTCTCTAACTGTTTCTCTCTCTTTTCTCTCTCTAACTGTTTCGCTCTCTAACTGTTTCTGTAACTGTTTCTCTCTCTAACTGTTTCTCTCTAACTGTTTCTCTCTCTTTTCTCTCTCTAACTGTTTCTCTCTCTTTTCTCTCTCTAACTGTTTCTCTCTCTTTTCTCTCTTTTTCTCTCTCTAACTGTTTCTCTCTCTTTTCTCTCTCTAACTGTTTCTCTCTCTTTTCTCTCTAACTGTTTCTCTCTCTGTTTCTCTCTCTAACTGTTTCTCTCTCTAACTGTTTCTCTCTCTTTCTCTTCTCTCTCTGTTTCTCTCTCTTTCTCTCTCTTTCTCTCTCTAACTGTTTCTCTCTCTCTGTTTCTCTCTCTAACTGTTTCTCTCTCTAACTGTTTCTCTCTCTGTTTCTCTCTCTAACTGTTTCTCTCTCTTTTCTCTCTCTAACTGTTTCTCTCTCTAACTGTTTCTCTCTCTAACTGTTTCACTCTCCTTTCTCTCTCTGTTTCTCTCTCTAACTGTTTCTCTCTCTAACTGTTTCTCTCTCTGTTTCTCTCTCTAACTGTTTCTCTCTCTTTTCTCTCTCTAACTGTTTCTCTCTCTAACTGTTTCTCTCTCTAACTGTTTCTCTCTCTTTTCTCTCTCTAACTGTTTCTCTCTCTCTGTTTCTCTCTCTAACTGTTTCTCTCTCTAACTGTTTCTCTCTCTGTTTCTCTCTCTAACTGTTTCTCTCTCTTTTCTCTCTCTAACTGTTTCTCTCTCTAACTGTTTCTCTCTCTAACTGTTTCACTCTCCTTTCTCTCTCTGTTTCTCTCTCTAACTGTTTCTCTCTCTAACTGTTTCTCTCTCTGTTTCTCTCTCTAACTGTTTCACTCTCCTTTCTCTCTCTGTTTCTCTCTCTAACTGTTTCTCTCTCTAACTGTTTCTCTCTCTAACTGTTTCACTCTCTTTTCTCTCTCTAACTGTTTCACTCTCTTTTCTCTCTAACTGTTTCTCTCTCTTTTCTCTCTCTAACTGTTTCTCTCTCTAACTGTTTCTCTCTCTAACTGTTTCTCTCTAACTGTTTCTCTCTCTTTTCTCTCTCTAACTGTTTCGCTCTCTAACTGTTTCTCTAACTGTTTCTCTCTCTAACTGTTTCACTCTCTTTTCTCTCTCTAACTGTTTCTCTCTCTAACTGTTTCTCTCTCTTTTCTCTCTCTAACTGTTTCTCTCTCTTTTCTCTCTCTAACTGTTTCTCTCTCTAACTGTTTCTCTCTCTTTTCTCTCTCTAACTGTTTCTCTCTCTTTTCTCTCCCTAACTGTTTCTCTCTCTAACTGTTTCTCTCTCTTTTCTCTCTCTCTCTGTTTCTCTCTCTGTTTCTCTCTCTCTCTGTTTCTCTCTCTGTTTCTCTCTCTAACTGTTTCTCTCTCTAACTGTTTCTCTCTCTAACTGTTTCTCTCTCTAACTGTTTCTCTCTCTAACTGTTTCTCTCTCTAACTGTTTCTCTCTCTAACTGTTTCTCTCTCTAACTGTTTCTCTCTTTTCTCTCTCTCTCTGTTTCTCTCTCTGTTTCTCTCTCTGTTTCTCTCTCTTTCTCTCTCTCTCTGTTTCTCTCTCTGTTTCTCTCTCTAACTGTTTCTCTCTCTTTTCTCTCTCTCTCTGTTTCTCTCTCTGTTTCTCTCTCTAACTGTTTCTCTCTCTTTTCTCTCTCTAACTGTTTCACTCTCTTTTCTCTCTCTAACTGTTTCTCTCTCTTTTCTCTCTCTAACTGTTTCTCTCTCTTTTCTCTCTCTAACTGTTTCTCTCTAACTGTTTCTCTCTCTAACTGTTTCTCTCTAACTGTTTCTCTCTCTAACTGTTTCTCTCTCTAACTGTTTCTCTCTCTTTTCTCTCTCTAACTGTTTCTCTCTCTTTTCTCTCTCTAACTGTTTCTCTCTCTTTTCTCTCTCTAACTGTTTCTCTCTCTTTTCTCTCTCTAACTGTTTCTCTCTAACTGTTTCTCTCTCTTTTCTCTCTCTAACTGTTTCTCTAACTGTTTCTCTAACTGTTTCTCTCTCTAACTGTTTCTCTCTAACTGTTTCTCTCTCTTTTTCTCTCTAACTGTTTCTCTCTCTAACTGTTTCTCTCTCTCTGTTTCTCTCTCTAACTGTTTCTCTCTCTGTTTCTCTCTGTTTCTCTCTCTAACTGTTTCTCTCTCTTTTCTCTCTCTAACTGTTTCTCTCTCTGTTTCTCTCTCTTTTCTCTCTCTAACTGTTTCTCTCTCTTTTCTCTCTCTAACTGTTTCTCTCTCTAACTGTTTCTCTCTTTTTCTCTCTCTAACTGTTTCTCTCTCTTTTCTCTCTCTTTTCTCTCTCTAACTCTTTCTCTCTCTTTTCTCTCTCTAACTGTTTCTCTCTCTTTTCTCTCTCTTTTCTCTCTCTAACTGTTTCTCTCTCTTTTCTCTCTCTAACTGTTTCTCTCTCTTTTCTCTCTCTTTTCTCTCTCTAACTGTTTCTCTCTCTTTTCTCTCTCTTTTCTCTCTCTAACTCTTTCTCTCTCTTTTTCTCTCTCTAACTGTTTCTCTCTCTGTTTCTCTCTCTGTTTCTCTCTCTCTCTCTGTTTCTCTCTCTTTTCTCTCTCTAACTGTTTCTCTCTCTTTTCTCTCTCTAACTGTTTCTCTCTCTGTTTCTCTCTCTTTTCTCTCTCTAACTGTTTCTCTCTCTTTTCTCTCTAACTGTTTCTCTCTCTTTTTCTCTCTCTTTTCTCTCTCTAACTGTTTCTCTCTCTTTTCTCTCTCTTTTCTCTCTCTAACTGTTTCTCTCTCTTTTCTCTCTCTAACTGTTTCTCTCTCTTTTCTCTCTCTAACTGTTTCTCTCTCTTTTCTCTCTCTATTTCTCTCTCTGTTTCTCTCTCTTTTCTCTCTCTAACTGTTTCTCTCTCTTTTCTCTCTCTTTTCTCTCTCTAACTCTTTCTCTCTCTTTTCTCTCTCTAACTGTTTCTCTCTCTTTTCTCTCTCTAACTGTTTCTCTCTCTTTTCTCTCTCTAACTGTTTCTCTCTCTTTTCTCTCTCTAACTGTTTCTCTCTCTTTTCTCTCTCTAACTGTTTCTCTCTCTAACTGTTTCACTCTCCTTTCTCTCTCTGTTTCTCTCTCTAACTGTTTCTCTCTCTGTTTCTCTCTCTAACTCTTTCTCTCTCTTTTCTCTCTCTAACTGTTTCTCTCTCTAACTGTTTCTCTCTCTGTTTCTCTCTCTAACTCTTTCTCTCTCTTTTCTCTCTCTAACTGTTTCTCTCTCTTTTCTCTCTTTTCTCTCTCTAACTGTTTCTCTCTCTGTTTCTCTCTCTGTTTCTCTCTCTAACTGTTTCTCTCTCTTTTGTCTCTCTAACTGTTTCTCTCTCTAACTGTTTCTCTCTCTAACTGTTTCACTCTCCTTTCTCTCTCTAACTGTTTCTCTCTCTAACTGTTTCACTCTCCTTTCTCTCTCTAACTGTTTCTCTCTCTAACTGTTTCTCTCTCTAACTGTTTCTCTCTCTTTTCTCTCTCTTTTCTCTCTCTAACTGTTTCTCTCTAACTGTTTCTCTCTCTTTTCTCTCTCTAACTGTTTCGCTCTCTAACTGTTTCACTCTCTTTTCTCTCTCTAACTGTTTCTCTCTCTAACTGTTTCACTCTCTTTTCTCTCTCTAACTGTTTCTCTCTCTAACTGTTTCTCTCTCTTTTCTCTCTCTAACTGTTTCTCTCTCTAACTGTTTCTCTCTCTAACTGTTTCTCTCTCTTTTCTCTCTCTAACTGTTTCGCTCTCTAACTGTTTCACTCTCTTTTCTCTCTCTAACTGTTTCTCTCTCTAACTGTTTCACTCTCTTTTCTCTCTCTAACTGTTTCTCTCTCTAACTGTTTCTCTCTCTTTTCTCTCTCTAACTGTTTCTCTCTCTAACTGTTTCACTCTCTTTTCTCTCTCTAACTGTTTCTCTCTCTAACTGTTTCTCTCTCTTTTCTCTCTCTAACTGTTTCTCTCTCTTTTCTCTCCCTAACTGTTTCTCTCTCTTTTCTCTCTCTCTCTGTTTCTCTCTCTGTTTCTCTCTCTAACTGTTTCTCTCCCTAACTGTTTCTCTCTCTAACTGTTTCTCTCTCTAACTGTTTCTCTCTCTTTTCTCTCTCTAACTGTTTCTCTCTCTTTTCTCTCTCTATCTGTTTCTCTCTCTTTTCTCTCTCTTTTCTCTCTCTTTTCTCTCTCTAACTGTTTCTCTCTCTAACTGTTTCTCTCTCTAACTGTTTCTCTCTCTAACTGTTTCTCTCTCTAACTGTTTCTCTCTCTAACTGTTTCTCTCTTTTTCTCTCTCTTTTTCTCTCTGTTTCTCTCTTGTTTCTCTCTCTGTTTCTCTCTCTGTTTCTCTCTCTTTTCTCTCTCTCTCTGTTTCTCTCTCTGTTTCTCTCTCTAACTGTTTCTCTCTCTTTTCTCTCTCTCTCTGTTTCTCTCTCTTTTCTCTCTCTTTTCTCTCTCTAACTGTTTCACTCTCTTTTCTCTCTCTAACTGTTTCTCTCTCTTTTCTCTCTCTAACTGTTTCTCTCTCTCTCTCTAACTGTTTCTCTCTCTAACTGTTTCTCTCTAACTTTTCTCTCTCTTTTCTCTCTCTAACTGTTTCGCTCTCTAACTGTTTCTGTAACTGTTTCTCTCTCTAACTGTTTCTCTCTAACTGTTTCTCTCTCTTTTCTCTCTCTAACTGTTTCTCTCTCTTTTCTCTCTCTAACTGTTTCTCTCTCTTTTCTCTCTTTTCTCTCTCTAACTGTTTCTCTCTCTTTTCTCTCTCTAACTGTTTCTCTCTCTTTTCTCTCTCTAACTGTTTCTCTCTCTGTTTCTCTCTCTAACTGTTTCTCTCTCTAACTGTTTCACTCTCTTTTCTCTCTCTAACTGTTTCTCTCTCTAACTGTTTCTCTCTCTTTTCTCTCTCTAACTGTTTCTCTCTCTAACTGTTTCTCTCTCTTTTCTCTCTCTAACTGTTTCTCTCTCTCTGTTTCTCTCTCTAACTGTTTCTCTCTCTAACTGTTTCTCTCTCTGTTTCTCTCTCTAACTGTTTCTCTCTCTTTTCTCTCTCTAACTGTTTCTCTCTCTAACGGTTTCTCTCTCTAACTGTTTCACTCTCCTTTCTCTCTCTGTTTCTCTCTCTAACTGTTTCTCTCTCTAACTGTTTCTCTCTCTGTTTCTCTCTCTAACTGTTTCACTCTCTTTTCTCTCTCTAACTGTTTCTCTCTCTTTTCTCTCTCTAACTGTTTCTCTCTCTTTTCTCTCTCTAACTGTTTCTCTCTCTTTTCTCTCTCTAACTGTTTCTCTCTCTAACTGTTTCTCTCTCTAACTGTTTCTCTCTAACTGTTTCTCTCTCTTTTCTCTCTCTAACTGTTTCTCTCTCTAACTGTTTCTCTCTCTTTTCTCTCTCTAACTGTTTCTCTCTCTTTTCTCTGTCTAACTGTTTCTCTCTCTTTTCTCTCTCTAACTGTTTCTCTCTAACTGTTTCTCTCTCTTTTCTCTCTCTAACTGTTTCTCTCTCTTTTCTCTCTCTAACTGTTTCTCTCTAACTGTTTCTCTCTCTTTTCTCTCTCTAACTGTTTCTCTCTCTTTTCGCTCTCTAACTGTTTCTCTAACTGTTTCTCTCTCTAACTGTTTCTCTCTAACTGTTTCTCTCTCTAACTGTTTCTCTCTCTTTTCTCTCTCTAACTGTTTCGCTCTCTAACTGTTTCTCTAACTGTTTCTCTCTCTAACTGTTTCTCTCTCTAACTGTTTCTCTCTCTTTTCTCTCTCTAACTGTTTCTCTCTCTAACTGTTTCTCTCTCTAACTGTTTCTCTCTCTAACTGTTTCTCTCTCTAACTGTTTCTCTCTCTAACTGTTTCTCTAACTGTTTCTCTCTCTAACTGTTTCTCTCTCTTTTCTCTCTCTAACTGTTTCTCTCTCTTTTCTCTCTCTAACTGTTTCTCTCTCTTTTCTCTCTCTAACTGTTTCTCTCTCTAACTGTTTCTCTCTCTGTTTCTCTCTCTAACTGTTTCTCTCTCTCGCCACCTGAGCTGCTGTGAAATGGCCTATCACGCTGCCTTCCAGTCTTTCAGTCAGTAGCTGAAACAGCCTTCCTCTCCTGAGTCCCATTTCACTTCCTGTCCTCCTGCTCCTCTCTAGCCACACAGATACGCCTGTCATATTGTAACCATTAGAGAGAGAGAAAGGACATGGAGAAGAAGAAGAGAGACCGGGATATAGGGGGAGAGAGGAGGGGAGAAGCAGAGAGAGGCGAGATGGAAGGGGCATATATATAGTGGGGACACACACACACAGCCCCCCCCACCCTCACACAGTCTATCCCTCTCTCATGCATATCTCTGTTCTTCCAGAAGAGTCTGTGGACAGTGACGAGGATGACAATCTGTCCCAGGCCATGCGTCACCGCACCACCATCCCCTGGCACTCCTGTGGTGTCTACCTGTCCTCTGCAGGGCTCCTCCTCCTGCTGCTGCTCCTCCTATCACAGCTCTTTAAACACTCCCTCATGGTTGCCATCGACTACTGGCTGGCCCACTGGACGTCCCGCGTCATCAATGCCAAGATGGAAGCCACCGGGAGGAACTGCTCCGTCGCTCAGGTCAGGTGACAGGCTTCAATTTCTACCAAACCAAATGGCAATGTGCTTTTAAAACACTGTGATTATGCTTTAATCTACAGTACACTCTTTACCTTACAGTGTAGTATTTACTTTAAAGGACCTGGTGAAATGTTAGTTTGCAAAAGTATTCACTCCCCTTGGCGTTTTTCCTAGTTTGCATTACAACCTATAATTTAAATAGATGTTTATTTGGATTTCATATAATGGACATACACAAAATAGTCCAAATTGGAGAAGTGAAATGAAAAAAAATAAACTTGTGGTGAAAAGTGGTGCGTGCATATCTATTCAGCCCCTTTGCTATGAAGCCCCTAAATAAGATCTGATACAACCAATTACCTTCAGGTCACATAATTAGTTAAATAAAGTCCACCTGTGTGCAGTCTAAGTGTCACATGATCTGTCACATGATCTCAGTATGTATATACACCTGTTCTGATAGGCCCCAGAGTCTGCAACACCGCTAAGCTAGGGGCACCACCAAGCAAGCGGCACCATGAAGACCAAGGAGCTCTCCAAACAGGTCAGGGACAAAGTTGTGGAGAAGTACAGATCAGGGTTGGGTTATAACAAAAATATCAAACTTTGAACATCCCACAGAGCTCCATTAAATCCATTATTAAAAAATTGAATATAGCACCATAACAAACCTGCCAAGAGAGGCCCGCCCACCAAAACTCACGGACCAGGCAAGCAGGGGATTAATCAGAGAGGCAACAAAGAGACCAAAGATAACCCTGAAGGATCTGCAAAGTTCCACAGCGGAGATTGGAATATCTGTCCATAGGACCACTTTAAGCCGTACACTCCACAGAGCGGTGGTAGGCCTGATCACCGGCAACGATGAGACAGTCTACAGGGAGGTGGTCAGTTACCTGGCAGGGTGGTGCCGGGACAACAACCTCTCCCTCAAATTTAGTCGAAGGAGCTGATTGTGGACTACAGGAAATCGAGGGGCGAGCATGCCCCCATCCACATCGACCGGGCTGCAGTGGAGCAGTTCAAGAGCTTCAAGTTACTCAATGTACAAATCACTTCCGTGTTCCGACTTAAAATGCTCCACACGCCCACATTCGTGAAGAAGGCGCGACAGAGCCTCTTCCCCCTCAAGAGGTTGAAAAGGTTTGGAATGGGAACTCAAATCCTCAAAAAGTTCCACAGCTGTACCATTGAGAGCATCTTGACTGGCTGCATCTCTGCTTGATATGGCAACAGCACCGCCCTCCATCACATGGCGCTACAGAGGTTGGTGCGGACAGCCCAGTATATCACTGGGGCCGAGCTCCCTGCCATCCAGGACATCTATACCAGGCGGTGTGAAAGGAAGACCCGGAAAATCATTACCGACTCCAGCCACCTAAGCCATAGACGGTTCTCTCTGCTTCCTCTCAGCAAACGTTACCACTGCATCAAGTCTGACGCCAACAGGCTAATAAACAGCTTATATCCCCAAGCCATAAGTCTAAATAGCTAACAAAATTGCTACACAGACTATCTGAGTTGACCCTTGTGTGTATATATATATATTTTTGTTGCATGGTCTCCGTTGATTGTGAATTATAACCGGAAGTGTTTCTAGGTTCCAATAAATGTTCACAAAGATAGGATTGATATTCTCATCATGGCAATGTCTCCCCAACCTCATTGTGTATTCATAATATAACAATCATATTTGGACACTTAGAAAATATTTTTCCAAATGGCATTGCAATGTAATTAGTGGCGTAATGTCATTACCTTTATTAGGAATTGAGTATACACACAAGCATGCATATATATATATATATATATATATATATATATATATATATATATACATATACAGGAGAGTATACACACACAAGCATGCAGGAGAGGGTAAGCTGTGTCATTCACACATTAGGGCCGTGGCAGGTGTGTGGGTTATCCTGGCGCTACTAAACCCAGCCTCTTATTAATAGACTGTGTCCTCTGCTTAATGCCAGGTCACATTTCATACAGTCATCCAGTGGGTGGCAGGGGACAGCAGCTGATACAGTAGATAGTTATACACACACACACACATACATACACACACATGCACACACGCACACGCGCACACATACACACACATACACACACACATACATACATACACACACACATACACACACATACGCACACACACATACACGCGCACACACACACACACGCACA